>NW_018165773.1:273182-285596 GCF_001263595.1 Phalaenopsis equestris | reverse complement strand
TCCAAGTCTTTCTCTCTTTACAATCCCACTCAATTCTCTCTTAGAAGTGTAATGAAGAAGAAATCTCTCACCTTCCCTCTCTTCTTACAACCCTAGAAGAAAATATCCTCTTCTCTCCTCTTGCCTCTCATGCCAACTTTCTCTCTCTCCCTTTCTCGTCCCCGCTTCTTCTCGTTGAAGTCTTATAAAAAGTCTTCTCTTTTATTTTTGGGCTGCCTCCTTTGAAAAGAATTCCAAATTTCTTCCAAAAGTCAACTCTTTTGAATTTAAAAGATATGTCTTTTGATCTAAGAGACATATACCTTCATAAAAGAACATTCCAAAATGTCTAGATGCATTGAATTACTCTAATAGATGTGCAGAACATGTGTCCCTTTGAAAATTCACGCAAAATTTGTCTTGAACCGCATCAATTTGCAAAAAGTCATTTCTGGCACATCATGCGCCAGTTCTCTGTCAAACGACACATGATGCGCTGATCTGGCGCATCATGAGCCAGAATCCACCAGTTCTCTGTCAAACGACACTTGATGCGCTGATCTGGCGCATCATGAGCCAGAATCCAAAAATTTGTTGTTTTGGCTTCAAATTTCATTATTTTTGTCATTTTTGCTCCAAATACCTAAAAATGATATACCTGAACAAAAAAATGATATACCTGCAACAAAAATATGAAAATACCCGTCTTTAAAGTGTAATATAACAAAAAATATATATATAATATGTGCTTAAAATAATATATTATTTTGATGTATCAATAGACTCATTCTAAATTATGAATGTTGCATCAATGTTACTTAATGTCAAAGGCAAAACTCGCACTTCACTGAATTTATCTCCATTTTTTTATTAATGATTCTAAACTCTGATACAATAGTTAATTTTAAATTTATAAGAATTTCTTACTCACAAATCCATCCAAATAATTATACAATTAAAGAATTTATGAGGAATCGTATCTCACAAATGGAATCCATCATCAGGCTGGTACATGTTTTCGTTGGTTATTGTGTAAACAATTCTTGATATGTTGCAATAATTAAGTTTTTATCGTTGGGAAATGAAACATTAGAAGAAATCTAATGATTTTCAATTTTTTTTATATACCTACATGAGACAATCTAACAATGAACACAAATTTGTGACGCATGGGGCTGGTTCTTACCTAGATGAAGCTTCTTTCCCTCTCTTGTATACCATGGTTTTTGTTAGAGAAACATAATTGTACATATAACAAAATTGACTTTGAATAACCAAATATATACTTTTTGCTCTTATTTTTCTCTCAATACCCTTTTAATTTGGAATTAGATATTTCCTTTGGGTGCATTTTCACTAGGTCATTTAAATTGCATTCTTTCTTGATTATTTTTTTCTCAATTTTTGTTTTGACTGAGGTGTTATCCCACTTAATATCTCATCAACATTGACTGCTAATTTTTTTACTGATTCCAACTTGTTTTCAAGGCCTAAAAAAAATTGATAATAGAGTTTGTTGGCTTTGAGACACCATGATAAATATTATTTGTGGACTTGTTTTTTATGTTGATAAGATTTTCATTCCAATTATTTCTTTATTATAGGTTTTTGACCACTTATATCTAATGTTGTACATATCATCTAGCCAAAAGTTGTCATGTAGATTTTCTTTCTCAATCATCATAGCCCAAATATGTTTAAACTCCTTTTTGGAGTAGAACTTGCTCATACATTAGTAGAAAAGGTTGTTGGGATTCTTATTACCCACTCCATAATGGATTTTTGAAGGATATTTTTTGTAGATATGCCACTGAACTAATCTATGTCATGTATGTGGCAGAGAATCTTCTATAGCTCTTTCCATTGCTTGATCCTGATCAGTAAAGATTTCAATTGGATGTTTGTCATCCATGATATAAATAAATATTTTAAATAGCCATTTAAATGAATTAATCATCGCATATGATAAAACTCAACTCCTAAGTGAACATTTTTCCAATGGTGATTCACACCAACAAAAGGAACACAACATAAATTATATTTATTCAGTCTATAAAACCAACAAAAGGAACACAACATAAATTATATTTAATCAGTATATAACTTGTATAAAAAATAATGACATCTCCAAAGTATTCATAATCAAGCCTGGACTTGTTGTCACTCCAAAAAAGCTCATCAACATACTGCTCTCATCAATTTGAAAGTCTCATGCAAACATACCATCCTATGAATGTATCTCCATGAACAATTGGAATAGTGACTTAGTGTCGCCATTTTATGTTCTAGATCTTTTCTCTTCTTGAATGAAATTGAAGGAATCTCTCTTCATACATTCAAGATTCTTCACTCTCCCAACTTCCGTAGAAAGAAAGTTAGGTGCATCCGTAGCTCTTATCCCTGATTCTGTCATAGATCTGACCACATCTACATTGAGTTCACTTATCTTTCTATTGGAATGCAAAATATGCTTATTATCGGGATTCACTAAGGAGTGGTTATGAGTTTTTATAATTTTTTTTAACTATCTCGTTGCCCTGAACATCAACTGCATATTGAATCATTGTTGGACAATCAGTCCTTGTGTCCCCTTTTTTTAACTTCACTATGTTGGTGAACTTCAAATCTTTTTTAAAATCAATTTTACCATATAAAAAGACTTTTGTCTTAATATTCCTCAAATTCTGCAAAAGACTACTATGGTCCTTTCAAAATGTGAATCCAATATGATGAGCATACACAATATAGCTCATATGCTTCTTTTTCATTGTGTACAACAGTGCGGCGAATTTTATTTGCAACTCGATCATTAGAAATATTTCCAGGCTTGCCAAACAACACAAAAGAAAAACAACATCAGATTAAACTAGATGATAAGCATCACTCATGCTAAGCTTAAACTCTTTAAATCTCATTTATCAAAAGTAGACAAATTTTCTAATTGGCGAGAGGGCGAGAGGGCGAGAGGACTAGATATATTTTATACTCCATTGAAATGTATTTAGATTTCAAATTTTTTGCATATCTACCCTTTATTAGAGTTTTATAATAAGGCTTTGTTTTCTTTCAAAAATTTCAGTCTAATGTAATTTTTGTTTTTTCTATGGATCTTAAATTTGCATAGGTAGTACTTTGATATTCATCTGCATTTTACCAATTAAAGTAAATTATCAATTATTTTAATAAATCTTAAAATTTGACATTGTCTTCCACATCATCAAATATGAATGCTTCTAATTTTTAGGTATTTATTGAATCCAAGGTAATGCATGATTACTAATATATGGCATGAAATGAAGTGTTTTTACAAATATGAGAATGGTAATATGAAAAGATAGAAGAAAAAAACTTAATGATTTAATATCGTTATTAAATAAACGTTCATGTTACTATGGGTTTGTGATGAATCATGTTAGATATAAGCTTTTGTTGCATAGTTGATATTTTGTTGATAACCTTTTTTAGTTGTACAAGTACACTCACTCTTTATACATTTTTTTTTCTCTTGTGAAATTTATTATGTGAGAAAAATAATGTTTGTTTAACAATAAAATGCAATTGCATGAATTTTTTATTGGGGTTTTTAAAGATTTGTTATCAGCCATTTTTTATAAGTAAATATGTTATGCATAAAAATAACTAATTATGATTAATCTTCAGGAGAATATTGCTATAATTTTTTGTCTTATATACAATCTTTAGGTTACTTGGAATCTTTTCTTGTGAATTGCACCCTTATATTTCATTGAACTCTCATCTATTAATATTAAAGGGGTGGGATAGGTTTTAAATTAGGATTTAGCTTTTATGTGGTATTTTGTCTTGGAATTGATAACTCTCCATTTTTTTAAATTCTCTTGCACAAATCTCTACCAACGTAAATAAATTTAATAATAACGGAAAAACATTTAGTACCACAGATATCAAGATGCATTGTTCATGAAATATAATGTATTCTTTTGTGACATGAAAACAAAAAAAAAATTACAAAAACACCAGTTGAATAACATCACAATAAAACCTCAAAAACACATGAATAACACCACAATAATACCACAACACCACCATAATAACACTAGTCTAATAATGCCACAAAACCGCCACAATACAGATCAAACAACAACATAATATGGACAAAATATCGTAATAATATTGTAATAATACTGTGATAATACCTCATTAACACTATAAAAATACATTAATAACACCATAAAAGAACCGCAATAACACCTTAATAACACCTGAATAACACCGTAATAATACCAAAATAACATCATAATAGGACTCCAATAACAATAGTCAAATACCACCACAATAAAACCTCAAAAAATACTTCAATAACACCACAATAATACAACAATAATATCATAATAACACTAGTCTAATAATACCACAGAATCGCCACAATACCACTTAAATAACACCACTATATGGACAAAATAACACTAAAAAATATCGCAATAACACCATAACAATACCTCCATAGCATCATAAAATAATCACAATAAAACCTCAATAACACCTCAATAATACTGAAATAACATCATAATAGGACTCCAATAATACCAGTCGAATAATACCATAAAAAATCTCAAAAACACACGAATATAGCACAATAATACAACAATAGCATCATAATAACATCAATCTAATAACACCACAAAACTGACATAATACCACTAAAATAACGTCATAATATCGACAAAATCACACCAAATACTGCAGCAACACCATAATAATATCGCAATAATATCTTAATAACATGACAAAAATGCCGCAAAAATACCTCAAGAACAACACAAAAGAACGACAATAAGACCTCAATAACAGCTGAATAACACTGCAATAATACTGAAATAATACCATAATAGGACTCCAATAACAATAGGCGGATAACACTACAATAAAACCTCAAAAACATCTAAATAACACCATAATAATATAACAATAGCACTATAATAACACTAGTCTAATAACACCACCGACCTCTACAATACCAGTCAAATAACACCATAATATGGATAAAATAATAAAATCAAAATACTGCAATAACAACATAATAATACCATAATAACATCTCAATAACATCATAAAAGAACCGCAATAATAACTCAATAACACATGAATAACACCACAATAATACCGAAATAATATCATAATAGGACTTCAATAACATCAGTTGAATATCACCACAGAGCTGCCACAATACTAGTAAAATAATAACATAATAAAACCTCAATAACATCTGAAAACACCTTAATAACACCACAAAAAATAATAATAAAGCCAATAAAAAATAATACCATAGAACCGCCACAATATAACTCAAAAAACACGGCAATAACACCTCAATATTATCAAAAAAATACCAAAAAAATACCTCAATAACACCACAAAAATACTTTAATAACATCACAAAAACACCACAATAGCAACATAAATTAATGACATTTCAAACACATCTATACTCACCTCTGTTTTAAACTTCTCTCTTTATTTTCAAAATTCATTAGCTCCATTTCAAACCTCTCATCATTATTTTTCAGTTTCCGTTTTTTACAGATTTCATCATCAATATTTCTTGCCTATTGAGAGAGAGAGACTGAGAAAATCGCTCTGTGGAACCCTACCCAATGGCGTGAGAAGAAAATAAAGATTTATTCCACATGAAGAATTTTGTTTTCGAAGAAATGGGCTGCATCGGGCTGGGTCATACATTAAAATATAGAGGTTTTCATGTGGAACCCTACCCAATGGCGTGAGAAGAAAATGAAGATTTATTCGACACGAAGAATTTTGTTTTCGAAGAAATGGGCTGCATTGGGCTGGGTCATACATTAAAATATAGAGGTTTTCATTTTATCTTCAGTGGGTACGTCGTTTACACGTGATAAGTGACGAGATTTCATTAAACACCGGACACATGGACGGGATATTTTCCCAATTCACAGCAAGAACTGTGCTGCGCTTCCTAGACAGCTTGATTAGACTGAATCCACGAATAAAACACGATCAAGTATACGTTAAGTAGCTTATGTTATTAGCATGAAATAAAAATCTCAGGACGGCAAACATGGATCTGATGCAAAAATTTGAACTATTTTCTCTCCTTACCCATCAAATAGCAACTCCTCAACTGTTGATGCTGTTTACATGTATTTAAAGAAGCGAAGCTGCCCCAAAAGAGGCTCCTGAATTAAGACAAAATCAAAGACTAAAATTGTTTTCTCTTGTTCCTAAAAAGCTTCTCTCTCTTGACATAAACATAGAATAATCCAAACAAAATTCCTACAGCAACAAAGGCAGAAATCAAGGGGAATGACGGATCTTTGAAACAAACAAGTGACGCATCAAGCTCCTGAGTTGCCTGGTAAATTACAGTGTGCAAACCATAGAGATCAAGATCAGAAGACCTCAGGAAAAAAATGGCCTTGTCATAATCCAGCTGTGACATTGCAGAAAGAAACTTTTCCAGCTTATATTTGAGCAAATTCCACCTCTGCACAAATTCCACATACCTACTATGCTTGAGAAGCTTCTTATCACCTCCATAAGTTGCCACTGACTCCAACAAATCAATCAAACTAGTGATTGTATAATTTAAACTGACAAGGAGAACATTTCTTCTAGCTGCATCCCTTTGGACAAATGAAATTGAGCATAACTCTGAGAAGGGACCAAATGGAGTCCGTCCAACACTCCAAGTGTAGTCTACAATCGTTTTATTATGCTCTGGGCTCCATGTAAGATGAGTTGGTGTAACTCCCCACATACTTTGAAGAACTGAACCCACAATAGCACGATTCAAGTTACGAGTATGTGTGAACATATGCCTCCCATTACAGCTGTAATAACTTACCGTCTCAACGTTCCTTGTCCTCACAGCAATCACCATGTCCCTAAATGCAACAGCTTGGTGGAATCGGTCGAGCAAGGTGATCTTGTCATAATCCAAATCAAAGACAAACACAGGGAGCACCTTCCCGTACACATCATCGGTTATCCCTGCCGCTCTATGAATATCAGCAATGGATCCTGCTAGCACCTTATTCAGCACTTTTGAGTCTAAATACTCGGTCACAATCAGAGTATAATTCTCAAAGAGAAACCTTGATGTGTAAGAGTTCATTGATTTGGCAATTGCAAACGAACAGATTGGGCATTCTGAGTATTTCACAGTATATGATTTGAACAGTAAAGTTTGATCCTTGAATGATAAGTCGCCCTCTCTAAGTGTTTGTTCAATGAAAACCCAGTCAAGACCAGCTGGATCCCGATCATCAGATCCATGGATATGAATGAATTGGACTAGAAGCATGGTCTCCAAGAAGAGGGGGATTCTTAAAGAGGGAACCAATAGAGTCTGGTAAGCGCTTAGCACGAGCGAGGCAAGGTCAGCAAGCAAGAGCTTTTCCGATCTATGACGCTTATGAAGAGAGGCCAAAGGATGAAACTCACCCCGGGGAAGTAAACCTTCGCCGGACAGCGCTGGGCCATAGTCTACTGGCCCGGCTGCGAGGTCTATCCACATGTACCGTTCCTTGCCAGTCCAGATCGTTCCCAGACAGTTAGAAACCGGCGGAGAAGAACCCTCCGCATCATAGAAGTAGGCGTATCTCTTTGACTGTTGATCGAGATTCAACAAATAGATGTAGAATCCCGGGGCCGAGTTGGACGACTCCTTCTCAAAATCACGACGGACAATCCGATCCACAACAGAGTACGGAACAGGATTCAGGACGGAGAGGTGTGACGGAACCGTGGACGAATCGATGTGGGAGCGGATGGCGGCGGATATCTCAAACTCGAGATGGGAGTGCGTAGCTTCAAGGTGCAGTGAGTGGGAGATGGCAAGGTGGTGCGAATTGGAGCCGATAACCTGGAATTGGGCGGAGGAGAGCGCGGCGGACGCGTAGGATTGGAGCAGAGAAAGCGAGGAGGCCGAGAAGGGACCGACGAGCTTGACAAAAACAGGGATAGAGATCTTGAAGGCGAGTAGCTGGGAAATTAGGGATTTGGGGTTGGAAGAAGGGGCGGAGACAGACAGGGATTTCTTGATGGACGTTGGAAGGAAAGTGAAGGAGTCGTTGACGGCGAGTGGGTCGCGTTTGTACTGCGCAAAAAAGAAGGCGTCGATTCCGAGGCTTGTGGTGGATGAGAACGTGAGAGCAAAAAAGAAGCCATCGATTCCGAGGCTTGTGGTAGATGAGAACGTGAGGATTGAGGAGGAGATGATGGATAAGAGGATGAGAACGAGAGATGGGGCTGACGCAAAAAAGAAGGCGTCGATTCCGAGGCTTGTGGTGGATGAGAACGTGAGGATTGAGGAGGAGAAGATGGATAAGAGGATGAGAACGAGAGATGGGGCTGAGAATCGGGTTTTAAGCATCCCTTTAAGAGGTGAAAACGGCTTCAAACGGATTGGGGCTAGGGTTGGGGAGCTGTTGAAGACGGGAAGAAGAGGAGTTGGTGAAGTCGGAGACGTCTGCTATGTTTTTTTGAAGTATAGAGATTGCATGCCTCCAGATGACGAAATGGAAGAGGTTACTATAAATGATTCGACGAAGAACGATCCGGAACAGAGAGAAAAACAAAAAAGTCCACCATTATAAAATAAATAAAGTAAATTAGAAGTTGTCATTATTCATCGATTAAAGTGATAAATTTTCGCATAATTTATCGTAACCCATAATTAAAAATAAAGTTAACACATTTTTATATTTCAAATTTCTCCTTATAGATTGATGCAAGATAGCTTGCTTATATATAAAAAAAATCGTATTAATTTAAGAGTATAAGGCAATTTTATTTTGGGAGAATTATATTCATGTAAGTGCAATGCAATTATAGATCTAACACTTATATTTTCTTATTTTTCTATGATTTATAAATTTCAAAGTTATATAAATAATATAAGTTAATATTAAATGGTGTATTATGCATACAAACATCTTTTTTTAATATGATAATATGTATTTGTATACCCAAAATGATCTTCACGATTCTCGAGATAATCTAATGGTCTAGATCACAGATGAAAAGTCATAAGGTATTATGAATCTAACCAGGCATTATGAATCCGACTGACTAAAGACCACCAGCCGATGAAGGGCCAACCAAACAAAGGGATGGCAATCGACTAAAAGACTGTCGATCGACTGAAGGCTAGTTCGACAACCAAAGGGTCACCCAAGCCAACAAGAGACAGGTATTCATGCCAACAACCGAACAAAGGTAAAACCCTCCAAGCAAGTTCACAAGTATCAGAGTGAGACTCTCTCGATAGCTCTCTAAAAGACCAATTACAATCACCAAGGAATGATTATGAGGCGAGCCAACTAGCCACCTTAATGTTGAACGGTTATCACACTCGAAGTTGACAATTATCCCATACAGAGAGTCGATCGGTCTGATAAAATAGTTGACCGACACCAACTCAGTCGACCGACCTGAGGAAAATCTAGCCACACGAAAAAGTATCAAGATGAGTTATCAATATGAAAAGGCACAACAAAAGATAATAATATCCAATAAAGTCCCTTATTAAAGTAAGGGCAAATAAGTTGGCTTCCACAGTTGGCCCTAGATCTCCTTTAAACAAGGGTTCATAGCAGGTATTAATGGCGTCTCTCTCTCTCTCTCTCTCTTACTCTGCAGGGGGAACACTCACTTCTTCTCTCTTGTAACCCCCACTATAACATATAAAGTAGGTTAGAGGCCTGGGAATCCCCAGTTTGCCCCATACGAGGCAAGTCTGTGTGTGCTCTTTCTAATCTTTTTTCTTCTTTGTGTCTCTCAACTTCTCCCTTAAGGCTTCTACCACTCTAATCCTTGGTCATGCTTCATAAGAAAGTCTAAATTCAACATTCTAAAAGGTGTTGTGAGCATGGAGCATGTTACCAACACCAAGAAGCTACGCCAATGAGGAGAAAAACATTGCAAAGAGTTATCAATATGAAAAGGCACAACAAAAGATAATAATATCCAATAAAGTCCCTTATTAAAGTAAGGGCAAATAAGTTGGCTTCCACAGTTGGCCCTAGATCTCCTTTAAACAAGGGTTCATAGCAGGTATTAATGGCGTCTCTCTCTCTCTCTCTCTCTCTCTCTCTCTCTCCCTTACTCTGCAGGGGGAACACTCACTTCTTCTCTCTTGTAACCCCCACTATAACATATAAAGTAGGTTAGAGGCCTGGGAATCCCCAGTTTGCCCCATACGAGGCAAGTCTGTGTGTGCTCTTTCTAATCTTTTTTCTTCTTTGTGTCTCTCAACTTCTCCCTTAAGGCTTCTACCACTCTAATCCTTGGTCATGCTTCATAAAAAAGTCTAAATTCAACATTCTAAAAGGTGTTGTGAGCATGAGCATGTTACCAACACCAAGAAGCTACGCCAATGAGGAGAAAAACATTGCAAAGACACTACTAATAAGGAGCACGCCAAAGAGTTTGTGCTAAAAAAAACTCATTTCTATCATCTTTCTAGAAGATTTGGATAGGAGGAAAGAACCAAAAAATGGATGGACGGGTCTCCAATGGTTTAAACAATCCAATCGATCATACCTACGCACCGCTCGGTCAATTATTGGTGGCTAATACCTAACTCAATGAATAAAGGGATTGTTACTCCAAAACTTATCTTGTGTTATGACACATAAATCTCTAATAATTTCTCATATAATATGAAGTCATTTTGCATGTAGAGTCCGGTGCAGTTTTGCTTCTAAACTCCAATAATTTTGCATCCAGAGTCTGGACTCAATTATATTACATTTAGCTCCAATTATATTGCATTCGGAGTCTGAATATTGTTTTGTGTTTGAACTCCAATAATATGGAGTCATTTGTAAAGAGGTGGAAACCGATTTTGCAAATAAAGAAAATATATGAAAATATTATCTTTCTCGCGACCCCAGACTGAAGATTGCATGTTGCATCAAAAGCAAAAGCATGTACACCAACATAATTTCCATTTTTTATGCACTAGAATTTCTTATGCGATTTTGTTAGCTAGGGTTTCTCTTGTATGAAGTGTGGCCAAGGGTTTAAGGTCTTTTTAACACTGGAACTGTCAAGCCCAACCAAAAGTTTAAGGTCTTTTCCACTGAAATTAGGAAGTGCGGCCTAATACGAGCTTAGGATTCCACCTACATTGTTACAAATAAACAAAACAAGGTCATTTGTTCGATATGTTTCAAATGAGGTTTGAGTTGTAAAATCATCTAAACTAATGTAATTGTTCAATATATAATATTTAATGTTTACGCTAGCAGTAAATGAACAAAGGAAGAAAAAAAAAAGCAAATAAAATAAGAAAAAACCAAGACGGTAAATTAAAAAAATAAGTCAATTGTATTTATTTTCAAGTGATTAACTTATTTGCTTGTGTGAATCGCATGTAATCGAGAAGTGAATTATTTCATTTGTCTCATTTGTTCAATTTATTATCTCCAAGTATCCCATTATAATTATATATATTCATGACTATCATTGTAGATCAACACATTTATCTGTGGGAGGTTAACTTGTTCGATGTGTTTAAAAAAATTAGAAAATATAATATTCGTGTTTTTCCTATGGAGAATAATCCATATAAAAATTATGTGCAAGTATTTGTCACTATACAATCATGAATACCATAATATCATCATATTGACAGTATCACCACAATATTAACACATTAAAACCCAAAATCCACCAAAATTCATAGTATCACCATAATATTAACACATTAAAACCCAAAATCCACCAAAATACCACTTTAGTACAACCATATACCACCATAGTACAACCATAGGACATCCAAAATACCACCATAATATAAACATATTACAAAAAATACAATTCAATACCACTTAGAATCCAATACCATCAAACTAGCAACAAAATACCAGTGCTACACGATCCCTGGATATTGTTCAATGCATAGTACAATAATAATTCAGATTATATTTCACTTATATTTCCTTACTTTGCAACAAAACCAAAAACTTGATCCTGAAAAAAAAATAAAAATTTAACTTTTAATTTATATATATTGGGATACTACGCAAGTATACGTATCGTTATCAAGTAGTATAGGACTTTTTGATTAAGACTTGAATATCGAACCCATAAGGAGAATACACAATATGCACTATTGAACAACAAACTTTCTATTTTTAATAAAGAGATAATTATCTAAACTAAATATGATTTTTGCAGTAATTAAAATTTAAATATTTTTTGTATTTTCAATATTTTGATAGAGTAATAATAATTTAAAAATATAACTAGAGTTTTTGTAGAAGAAAAGCACTAAATATGAAAATATCTTTCTTCTTGTTATGAATCAATAATAAGTATAAGAATTCTGTTGTGGAAATATGAAAAATGTGATGTGACAAATAGGAGCAATAATATTATTTACCCTTACTAGAGATGTTATAAAGAACATTG
>NW_018165773.1:271968-272427 GCF_001263595.1 Phalaenopsis equestris | reverse complement strand
GGTGCCTCAAAAACCTCTTCAAAATTCGTAGAAACCAAATTTACTCATCCAATAACTGCCACTGGCGCTTATGCGTGGGGCCTTTGACGCTTAGGCACAACCTTCTCTGTTTAACCGGTGTTTAAGCGTCGGATCTGGCTCTTAGGCGCCAAAACTCTTTTGCACATTTTTCACCTTTTTGCTCCAAATTTAATCTTTTTCCGCTCCTTTAAGCATTTTTCAGCATTTTTACCTGTTTAAGCGTCGGATCTGGCTCTTAGACGCCAAAACTCTTTTGCACATTTTTCACCTTTTTGCTCCAAATTTAATCTTTTTCCGCTCCTTTAAGCATTTTTCAGCATTTTTACCTGTATCTACAAGAAAAATACAAAAATACCTTCCATTAAAGTGCAATATCTCAAAAATAGGTATAAAAATGTGTCTAAAAATACTATATATTTTAGGTGTATCAAAATCCCC
>NW_018165773.1:267659-270715 GCF_001263595.1 Phalaenopsis equestris | reverse complement strand
AACAGTTACTACCCTAGAATTTTAAAACAAACTACTAACTAACACAAACATTGCAATACAATTAAAAAAAAAGTCTCACACATCACAATATCTAAACAAGTAAACATACATACATGTCTCAAGTCCAAAACATGAAAACACATCACATCACAATTCTCACTTAAACATAAAAGTAAAAACCACATCACATAGTTCAAACCAACACACAGATGCAAATGTAGTAAGCCCGGACCACATAGTTCATATCATATTACAATCATAAAATAAATCTCTCTGCTCTACTCTTCATCCTCTGAATCATCGCTATCCCAAACTTTTGCAGGCTCATAATTAGGATATCTAGGATATGGAGGAAATTGCACTCCTTGGTTACCCTTAATGAGGCTCTCCAAAGATGAGTGAAGTGAAATTTCTCTTCATAATCACTTTTTCTCCTATTGTACCTATCAGTATGCTCCGCAAAATGCTCCGCAAAATGCTCTAAATTTTATACCCTATCAGCAGTAAAATTAATATTATCCATCATCCACTGCAATAGTTGATCTTGGTTCTCAGTAGACTCACCTCGAGATGTAGAAGCACGTGAGGTAGATGGTCTAGATGTAGAAGCAGCAGAGGTCTCCATTCCATAGCTCCGAGAAAATCCTCCTCTCCAGCCAAAAATTGAATGCTCAGAATAAGTCTTCACATTCACCTTAGTGATGGGCTTTAGAGGTAATAACACTTCCTCCTAGCTATCATATTTAACTCCAGCCTTCTCACACAAAGAAAAGATCAAGTAAGCAAATCCCAGACTTGCAGTTGTAACAGTTGTAACAGAACTGATGATAGTTTGACAGATGAAAGCTCCAATGTTGATGAGCTTTCCCTCTTGAATAAAATAGTTCAACGTCGCTCTTTCTCTAGTCACTTCACTGAGATGATTGGTCGGAAGCAGACGAGCATAAATGAAATACTGTCAGGCCTTTGAAGGTGCACATAACTTTGAAGTTGGGAAGTTGACTCTCCTCTCATTAGTGATCTTCTAAAGTCCTCTCGCAATAGTCAAGTAAGAAATAATCTCTTCTAACTCCGCTTCAGTAGGACTATAATTTGCATAAAAACATAACGTATCCGGTGGTAAATGGTAAAATAAGTTGATTACCTCTGCGAAAAAGGTATCAACTTTCCTTGAACCATAACTCGATTGTCTTCAGCTTTAGGGAGATTTGCATAGAGGTCCCTCACAAAAAATATAATTTCCATAGCAGAGAAACAACAGGTGTTCCCACTGTCGGCAAACAATTAAAGCTTCCACATCTCCACCCGAATTTCTAAAACATCACTCCTGAATCAGTTTGCGTGATTTCAATGCATCACTATACTGATCTTCAGCTTTTAAACTAATAAATTTACTCAAATCAAAAGGGGCTTTGCCTTTACTCCTCTACATTCTTGGTGTCATTCTACAAATTTGATAAATTCCAACACTAACTTCAAAAATCAAGTTTAAATTACTAAATTAAACTTCCATAAGCACAAACTAAACTTCTCATGCAATTTCCATAGATTTTTCCTCATTTTTCACCATGAATAGTGAATTTTCAAATTTCTCAAAAACATAGTGAAAATCCAAAATTTTTACATAGAAGTAAAGCTCTTACCTCAAGGAACATAAATCTAGCAAATTTCACTTGATTCCACCAAGAAATCTTCACATTGGATGTGCCCTAGCCTTCAAAAATCATGATTTTGAGATGTTGAATGTGACAGGAGTCGTAGAAATGGTGATTTTCGGGCCAAAATTTCACTTTTAACCGTTCGTAAACCTATTTTTGTGAACTGGTGCTTAAGCGTGGGTAAGTGGCACTTACCTCTCGTGTTTGCTTGCGCGTAAGTGCGAGATGTGGTGCTTAGGCGTCAATGCACAATTTTCAAAAATTTCAAATTAAAGTAAAATGCACTATTTGCATAAGTAAACCACCCCTAAATGATCTAATAGCACTTAAATGACTATTTTCAACTTTTTATAACTCTCCTTTATCTCAAAATTCTCTTTAATAACTATTTCAATTCGAGGCTAAAATAACACAAAATTTCACACAAACAAACTTATATTAATTCACAAATTGATTACCTCTTGCGAAAAAGGTATCAACTTCCCTCAAACCATGAATCAATTTTCTTCATCTTCGGGGAGATTTGCATAGAACTCCCTCACAACAGATATAACTACCACAGTAGAGAAACAACATAATTGTTCCCACTATCGGCAAACAATTAAATCTTCAATGTATCCACCCGGATTTCTAAAACATCCCTCCAGAATCAGTTTGTGTGATTGCAATCCATCACTATACAGATCTTGAGCTTTTGAACTAACAAATTTACTCGAATCGAAAGGGGCTTTGCCTTTGCTCCTCTTCATTCTTGGTGTCATTCTACAAATTTGATAAATTCCAACAATAAATTCAAAAATCAAGTTTAAATCACTAAACTAAACTTCCAAAAGCATAAACTAAACTTCCCATGCAATTTCCATATATTTTTCCTCATTCTTCACCATGAATAGTGAATTTTCAAATTTCTCCAAATGTGCTCAAAATACATAGTATTTTTAAATTCGTTGATCTTCTCTAATATCCCTTCAATACTAACGGCTAAGAAACGGTTATACATCTCTTGTGCATTTTGACTAATGAATTTCTTCCTCATGATCTCCTCCTTCTTCTTCAAATCCATCTCCAAGGAAGATATCATCTTAAAATCTATCTCAATCTTAGACTTTAGGGCTAGAAATGATCTAAGGTGAAATTCCTTCACTAAACCCTTCTATTTATAGGCCTAAATCCTTCCAATAACTCCTAGACACGTTTAGAAATTGCCTTGGCACTTTTTTGCTAACTTCTAGGCAGTTTCCCTTCTAGAATATTAATTTCTCACATATTTTTTCACTGCCGCGCTTAAGCGCCAGTGCACATTTTTGCACTAGTCAACTTAACGTCCAAGTTCTCATTTTAACATGTCTAGATCACTAAATAAAGTCTTAAAATCAATACTAACACATAATAGTCTCA
>NW_018165773.1:261749-263196 GCF_001263595.1 Phalaenopsis equestris | reverse complement strand
CAAATTTTCTTAATCACACAAAAAACAACAATCAAAGTAAAAACACACTGATAATTATGGGTGCCTCCCACAAAGCGCTTGGTTTTACGTCATCAGCCCGACGTAACCAGTGCTTACTCTGGTTGACCCAACACCATTCCATCATTAAACTTATGTTGATCCCCTATAAAATAAGGTTTCAGTCTATGTCCATTAACTTTAAATATTTTCGCAGACTTAGGATCTTTAGTATCCACAGCTCCTTAAGGATAAACTTTAATCACAATATATGGGCCCATCCACCTGGACTTAATTTTGCCTGAAAATAATCTTAACCATGAATTACATGGCAAAACTTGTTGTCCTGACTGAAAATTTTTAGTAAGAATCCTTCAATCATGCCACATCTTCATCTTTTTTTTTAAATTTCTGTCACTTTCATAAGATTCATCTTATCTCTTCAAGCTCATTTAATTGTAACAATATTTTCTCACCAGCATCTTTCAAATTATAATTGAACTCTTTAATCGCCCAATATGTCTTATACTTGAGTTCAACTGGTAAATGACAAGCTTTTCCAAATATTAGCCTATATGGGTACATTTCTATAAGAGTTCTGTATGCAGTCATATAAGCCCACAAAGCACAGTCAAGTTTGATTGACCAATCCATTTTTGTTGGGTTCACAGATTTTTTCATAATTCTTTTAATTTCACGATTGGATAATTCAGTCAAACCACTTGTCTGAGGATGCTAAGCAGTAGCAATCCTATGATTTATATGATATTTCTTTAATAATTTCTCTATTATGACATTTTTGAAATGACTTCCTCATCAGTAATGATAACTTTTGGCATCCAAAATCTACAAAATATATTCATTTTAAAAAATTTTGCAACACTTTGAGCATCACATCGAGGTTAACCAACAGCTTCTAACCATTTGGATACATAGTCCATTGCTAACAGAATATATAAATTTTCGAAAGATGGTATAAATGGTCCCATGAAATCTAATCCCCAGACATCAAATATTTCAACTTCTAGCATATAATTGAGGGGTATCTCATTTCTTCTAGAAATATTGCCTACTATTTGACATCTATCACAAGCTTTGATATAAGCATTAACCTCTCTAAGAATTGTAGGCCAATAAAATCCATATTGTAAAATTTTGTATGTTGTTTTATCAACACCAAAATGTCCCCCAAAATCGGAATTATGATATTTTTGGATAATCTCATAAGTTTCTTTTAATGGTACACATCTTCGAATAATCAGATCCTTTTCTTGTTTATATAAAAAAGGGTCATCCCAAAAATATGTCTTAGCTTCAGAAATAAATTTCCTCTTCTGTTGGTATGTCATTCCATAGGGTATAATATCACAAACAATAAAGTTCACAATGTCGGCATACCACGAAACACACCACTCATTTACAGTGAACAATTTTTCATCTGAAAAATGTT
>NW_018165773.1:259750-261069 GCF_001263595.1 Phalaenopsis equestris | reverse complement strand
ACAGTGCTTAAGAACTTTAGATAAATGTTCTAGACATGAGTCTAATGAAGTTGCAAACACTGAAAAGTCATCCATAAAAACTTCAACTCCTTTTTCAATTAAATCACCAAAAATTGCCATCATACATCTTTGAAATGTAGCAGGGGCGTTACATAAACCAAAGAACATTCTTCTAAAATAAAAAGTACCATAAGGACTGGTAAACATTGTTTTCTCTTGATCCTCAAGAGATATTTGAATTTGGTGATAACCAGTATATCCATCCAGAAAACAAAAGTATTTATGCCCAGCTAGTCTATCCAGCATTTGATCTAGAAAGGGTAATGGAAAATGATCTTTCTTAGTAGGAAGATTTAATTTTTTATAATCATTGCATATTCGCCACCCTTTAACTTAGCTAGTAGATATTAACTCATTATGTTCATTTACAGTTACAGTTACTCCTCCTTTCTTAGGAACGCAATGAATTTGATTAACCCAATGCACTATCTAAAATAGGGTAGATAATTTCAGCATCTAACCACTTTAAAATTTCTTTCTTTACAACTTCTTTCATAATAGGGTTCAATCTCCTTTGCGGATCAGCCCTGGGTTTGCAGTTCTCTTTTATATAAATTCTATGCATACAAATTGAAGAACTAATTCCTTTAATATCAGCAATTGTCCATCCAAAGGCTTTCTTAAAATTTTTTCATAATTTTCATTAACCTGTCTTCTTATAAATTTCAGAATTTTCATCAACCTATTTTCTTATT
Organism: Phalaenopsis equestris; assembly: GCF_001263595.1. NCBI lineage: Eukaryota > Viridiplantae > Streptophyta > Magnoliopsida > Asparagales > Orchidaceae > Phalaenopsis > Phalaenopsis equestris. The sequence goes on along the minus strand of NW_018165773.1, from coordinate 260,314 downwards.
CCATCATTAATTTTGAGGAAATTATAACTGGTAAAGTAGAGAAATCTCCTAAAAATTCATATTTTAAATGATCAGGAAGTAACTTCAACTCTAGTTCTGGAGGTTTTTCAATAGATGGACAAAATGATTTATCTTTGTCTATTGTGTCTAAAACTTCAAAACTTTCTCGAACATAGTTTATATTTTCCTTAAAAAGATCTTTACATTGATTTAATTCCTCTTCTTGCTCGTGTTCCAAATCTTTTTCTTCAGATTTTTTTTCATAAGTATTTCTAAACTGACATTCACTTAGATATCTTATAACATCCATCCAATAACATTCATTATCTTTACCTTTTACAGAATATTTCGTTGATTTTGAAATGTTAAAAGTAAAGTTTAATCATTGACGCGCATTATTAATTCCCCTTTCTGCATATCTATCATTGCTCTTCCTGTAGCTAGGAAAGGTCTCCCCAAAATGATAGGTATCTCTTTATCTTCCTCCATATCTAGCATAATGAAATCAACAGGAAAGATAAAATGATCCACTTTCACTAGGACATCTTCTATAACTCCTTTAGG
>NW_018165773.1:250818-258712 GCF_001263595.1 Phalaenopsis equestris | reverse complement strand
TTGCAGCAATTTGATTTGCTAACATAGTAAATGCATCAGATTCATGAATATTGGATACTTTCTTTGGATTCACCCTCTCAGAAGACTCTTGAAAATTATTGGCAGTCATTTCTTCAATTAAAGCATAAGCATCATGAAATGGTTTTGACATCAATGAACCACTAGCAGTGGCATCGATAATATATTTAAGAGACCCACCTAATCCATTATAAAAAGATTGATTTATTAACCAATCTGGTATAGCATGGTGTGGACACTTTCTTAAGGGTTCTTTAAATCTTTTCCAAGCTTCATAAATATATTCCCCTTCAAACTGATTAAAAAATTTAATATCATTTCTAAGCTTTGCAGTTTTTTATGGTGAAAAATGTTTAGCATGAAATTTTTGTGCTAAATCACCCCAAGTTCTGATAGATCTAGGTGCTAACAAATTCAATCACATCTTAGCTTTATCCCTCAGTGAGAAAAAAATTAACCTAAGTCTTATGCATTATCTGATACACCATCGTATTTAAATGTAGCGCATAATTCTAGAAAATTTGCAATTTGTAACTTTGGATCTTCAGTTGTTGATCCCTCAAACTGATTATTTGATACTCTTTGGATAATAATAGATTTAAGCTCAAATGAATTAGCCACTATAACAGGTTTTTGAATACTACAATGAAGTTCATCTACAGTAGGGTTAGCATAATCTCTTAAAAGTCTAAAGGTCTAGACTCTTGATGAATTTCAACATTTAGATTATTTTGGTCTGTCATTTCTATAATTTTTTTTGATTTTTCAAAATTCATAATTTTTTTGGTTTTTCTGCTTAAGTTCACCACTAAGTCCTTAAGACCTAAGAGGACCCTAGTCCTTCAGAACCTGAATTACACTTACACTAACATATAATAAATAAAATAAAATAAACAAAACAAAATAAAAAAAAGATAAGATAACTTAATGTTTAAATAAGACTTTCTAAAAATAGAAATTTTCTTTTTAAATTAATTTCTCGCTGGCAACGGCGCCAAAAATTTGATCCCCAAACTGCTAATATGCACAGTACAATAATAATTTAGATTATATTTCACTTATATTTCCTTACTTTGCAACAAAACTAAAAAATTGATCCTGAAGAAAAATAAGAATTTAACTTTTAATTTACATATATTGGGATACTACGCAAATATATGTATCGTTATTAAGTAATATAAGACTTTTGATTAAGACTTGAATACTGAACCCATAGGGAGAATACGCAATATGCACTATTGAACAACAAACTTTCTGTTTTTAATAAAAAGATAATTATAAACTAAAGATGATTCTTGTAGTAATGAAAATTTAAATATTTTTGGTATTTTCAATATTTTGATAGAACAATAATAATTTAAAAAGATAACTAGAGTTTTTGTAGAAGAGAAGCACTAAATATGATAATATCTTTCTTATTGTCATGAATCAGTAATAAGTATAAGAATTCTATTGTGGAACTATGCAAATTGGGTTGTGCCAAATAGAAGCAATAATATTATTTATTCTTACTAGAGATGCTATAAAGAACATTGGCTAATTTAAAATTTGAATAGTTTTGAAGACCGGCTAGGCAGGGAAGATACTAGCTCTCACTCTAGAGTTCCCTCGATTCACTCCACCTGGGGGCTAGCATCACGTATCATAACCTAAAACAATAAACCAAGTTGGGGGCTTTAACCTGTCACTTTAAAGTCCTCTAACTCTACACCCCTCAATGAATATTTTCCTATTTATTTGCACTCAATCATATGAACTACATTATCATTCATACAACCTAATGTGATTCTATCCAATTTTTGACTGAGACAATATCAGCCCGGTTCTTACATGTTTTCACAAGAAATTTTAACATCTGGATTGGCCAAATCACGAAGTCAATGAAGTACATGGATTTAAATCATCACAACTTCCTTCTAACATTAAAGATCAATAAAATTTTAAGAAGAAAGATAAAGAAAACCACTCAGAATCCATGGAGAAAACAAAACCACACTTTAGTTTCAAAGAAGAAATCATTGTCAAACAAACAACAAGTCTCAATTAAAACCAAAAGTAGTCTTATAAAAAAGATAAAAACTTATCTCAAGTCCTCCACCAAACTCTTAAAGTTCATTTGATTCTCTTCTCTTTAGAATCACTCAAAATAAAATAACGAAAAGGGTAAAATAAAAGTAAAAGTGGTGCCTGAAAAACTCTCCGAACTAAATCCCAAAATGAGAACTTTCAAAACTTTCCAATACTTTCAGAACCTCTTTCAAAGTCCCAATTTTCTTTCTTTTATAATTTTCCAAAAGATGCCTTGGTTTCTCTTCAAAATATGTCTAAATTCGATGTATTTCCCCAAGAGATGCATCCTTTCGTGACAATTTTGAGTTGTCCTATACTTTTAATGTTGTGGTGGTGAATTTTAACTAGATTGAATTTTAATTTTGGTTTTAGTTTTACGGCTATCGTAGTAGTTTTGGTTTTCATGTAGGGTGGCATCGTTGTTTAACATGCAAGCTCGAGACAAGAAGTACAAGGAGGTAAATGCATTTATTTGAAAACATACCTGTCGATTCTTCTCGTTCTACCACTTGAAAGCTCAGTACTTGCAATACATGTATATAATTTTATAAGGAATTTAAATTACAGGAGTAGATGAAGGTTTAGCTATCAAACCTCAAGTTATGATTTTATTGAATCTCAGAAGATCCTAGTAGATGATTTTAGAACAAAATATGGTAAGTCCAATTTGCCCTTCAAAAAGTCTAATAGATTTCAAAGTGATCGAGGCATGACCCTGGACCACTTTGAAGATCCCTTGAAATATTCCAAGTTCATTATGAAATTATCATATTGTTCTATTAGTCATCAGAGGTCGAAGTGTGACTACCCCGTTGCTTAGTAAAATTGGACAATTTAATTATTGTAAGGATAGGATACTCAATTAATCAATTGATGTTTCGTTTAAAGGTTATGTGAGTGGGTGCCCCTAAGACAAGTTTAAGTCATTTAAGATTGTGGTGTTCACAATTAAGGTCAGACTTGTAGAATTTAAGGATGTTAATCACCAATCATATCATCTTCTAAATCCTATCAATTGAGTGTATACATCAAGCCTATGTCACTACCAAGCCCCTAACAATCATAATAGGTGAAATGATGATTATCAAAATTGTGATTTAAGTGATATGTATTCTTATTGAAAGATCACATCATCCTCAACTTTGGGCTTAAGAAGAGTAAATTATCATCTTTTCTATCTTAACCCCATCACTTAAGAATCATTTGATATTAGTTGACTTCCAAGTCATAAAGATTAGGAGAAATGTGATTTTGTTGATGTTATGCAAGAGTGGTGAGTGAGTTTCTACCTTTTAATCTCATTTTATTTCAATCATCCAAACATATTTATTAAGATCAAAATTACTCATTTTCCCTTGGTTAATCCGAAATTTTGATTAAGCCACCAAAATCTAGAATGACTATTTTGTTCTTGGGGTGCTTCACCTCATAACTCATTAAACATAACCCAAATGACTTTGAGCATTTAGAGTGTCATTTCCATGAGGTAATTACAATATTTGAGGAGAAGATGGGGGCTTCTCAAAATTTAATTCAATTTTATTATTTATTTAAACTCAGAAAATAGGATTTTCAAAAATTAATTTATTTAGAATTTCTAAAATAATTTTTTTTATTTATGAGAAAATTATTAGAGGATTTCCTAGGTCAGAGAAATATTTGTTAGGTCAGTTAGGTCAGAGAAACACTTAAGCAAAATTTCATGATTTTTTTAATTAAATTTTTGTTATTATTATTTTATTATTAACAAGCTTCAATGATTTAATAAAATAGAAAATAATGTCTTAATTACTAAATTTATTTTTTATATTTTTATTAGACTTGTCTGAGTTTAAAAAACTCAGAGAATCAAATTTTGTATTTTTATGATTTTTAATTTGTTTATTATAAATATTTTAATGGGAAAATAAGGAAAATTCACTTTTAAGTTTTTAAGATTTATTTTTAACTTATAAAAATTAGAAAAAATAATTTAATGAGTCTCAAGTGATCAGAAAACAATTAGGCATATTTTGAAATATTTTGATATTTTTAAAATTTTTAATTCTTTTCAATTATTTTTAAATTCAAATTAAGGCTAAATTGTTTTCTGATCACTTTTTTTATTTAAGTATTTTCTAAAAAATAATTTTTATTTTTTTCCAAGTTCCTCTAATCACAAGGAACGCAGAAAACCACTTTCATAATTTTCCCAAGTGTATTTAATTTAATATAATTATTTTTGTACAAAAATACAAGATTTCTTAGAAAATCAACTTCAATACTTAAACTTAATCAAATAATTTTCAAATTTTTACAGTGGATAAACATGATTTTTATGAACAATGTGGGTTTGATTTTGTCAATTTTTGATAAGTATATAATTTACATAAATTAACACAAGGTGTATACATTTAACTAAATATAGATATTTACAAGATAAATCAAGACATCATGATATTTTTGCTGGACTTCCTTGACCACAGGAAACCTACTAAATTTATTTCAATAATTTTACAAGTGACAATTTGATTTATATAATTAAAATAAGCCAAAATGGTCACTTTAGCTTGAAAATTAAGGTTAGAAGCATAGAGATGTCCTCTGACCTTGGAAAAATCAGAGGCATAGTCTCTGTCATGAGGAACAAACTCTCAAAATTTCAAGTCATTTTAAGCAATGTTTGATCATAATGAATTAAAATACTATTTTAAGCAATGTTTGATCATAATGAATTAAAATACTATGGAGACTATTTAATTCATAAAAATCAGGGAATAATAAAATAATTTTTTATTTTTGCTCCACATAATTCTCCTCTATTCACTGAGTAAGAGGGTTTTTTTCTTTTATTCTTATAATTTTTTAGAGAAAGATATGGATTTTTGAAGTTCGAGCATTTAAAATATTTCAAAAAAATCCATATTTTTCTACTTATCCACGCGGCGCCAACTCATCCTACGTCGGCTCCGAACTCACACGCGGCGCGCTCCCATTCAATGCCACCATCCACTTTAGTTGCGCATGTCATAAGGCCCGCGGTTCACGCATCAAGAGTCTACCCGGCTTGATCTCCTTTGTTGATTGGATACACGCGCGATTGGACGGCTCCCCGTTATCATCCCCAAGTGACCTAAACTGTAAGTCGTTCACACTAAAACCTTGATCTTTGCCTAGACTCAACAAAATCACATGGTATTTGTTTCTAAACCTTCATCTACTCAAGACAAAAACATCTATATGGTTAATCAAGTATGAAATCAAGCCATTACAAATGGAGGATCAAAAGAAGCTCAGGCTAGGGTTAGAGCTCAATACCTCTGTCTGAGAGGGGAGGTATTAATTAGATGGTTATGGTAGCTTTTATTGGACCAAATGAACCTTTAGATGAAGTCTCTAGCCCTGATGAATTTTCTAGGTAAGATTTTGATCAAAGTGGATTTCAGGTGTTAGTTTAGAGCCAGGTTAGAGGCTATTTGGGATGGTGCTTTTATGGGGAGTCAATTCCTCTCTCTATGGTGATGGTGTGTGCACAGTTAATTGGAGTTTGGTGGACTGTGTCCTGGTTTGAGCTAAACTTTTGAACTCAAAATTGAGCTCTCATAGTGGGAACCAGTGAGAGAAAATAGTGGGATTAAGCTGAAGAGTTCTTGGAGAGCCTCTGAAAATAAATGAGCAGAGTATCCCCAAGGATTTTTCTTACCTCTCCTTTTGCCATGGAGGGGTTAATTTAAAGCCATGACTGCTTGGTGGAGCTTAGGTCTTGGCAGTGGGTGTTAAGGCTTGCTGAGGTGGAGGGATGAAGAGCTCTAGTAACCAACCAGACTTAGCGAGCTCAGGGAGGTTTAATTTTGGGTTTTAGCCAATGGTGGCACCTTTGGGTGGTTATTTCCGATTGTTGAGAAGGTCGTTGGCCAGGTTATGGTCACTTCTTAGCTCAATAAGGTCAGGGGAGAGTTAATTATGGCAATGACAAGTGATGATGAAGGAGATTCCTTGGTTAAGGCCCAAAAATGGGAAAAGATCCCTTAGGTGGCACCTTTGGGTGGTTATTTCCGGTTGTTGAGAAGGTCGTTGGCCAGGTTATGGTCACTTCTTAGCTCAATAAGGTCAGGGGAGAGTTAATTATGGCAATGACAAGTGATGATGAAGGAGATTCCTTGGTTAAGGCCCAAAAATGGGAAAAGATCCCTTAAATTTAGGGACCCTTGCTCCATACCACACTTTTTTGGTTTAAGGGGCTTTAGCCTGGTCAATAGGGTTTGCTTAGTGGCTATGGAGACCTTAATTTGGTGACTTTTGCATGGCTAAGTCAATTTTGGGGAGGGGGTTCAATTTGGGCCAAAATAGCTAGAAGTTGGGTTTGAGTTAAGCTATTCATGACATTGAGCTCAATTGATTGATCAATAATGTGTAGATGATTGTCACAAGAGTTTTGGAAAAGGTTTATAGTGATTTTGAATTGGTTTATAGGTTAAATTTGGAGGATTTTGGGCATTTGGTCAATTTGGTGGTGTTGGGTTAGGGTTAGACTTGGGTTGTTGGGTTAGACTTGGGTTTAGGTTGGGATAAGGTTAGGATAAGCCCAAATTGATGGTTGAAAATGGTCTACAGGAATATCATGAAGAGTTCTCAACATCAATTGGGTGTTAACTTTGTGGCAAATTTTGGGGATTTTGGACCATTTTCAATTTGGTGGAATTTGGAGACAGCCAATTTGGGGTAAATTTGGGGATTTTGGACTTAGGTTAAAATTGATTGAAATTGAGGCTTATTCAAGGCCAAATAAAGGTCCAATTTGAGGTGTAGGATTGTTATGAGGAGTTTAAGATTCAAATTGGGGCAATTGAGTGGATCATATGGTTCAATTACGTGACATTAAGTCGTAGGGTCAAAATTGGGGGTTTAATTTGGATCAAAATTGAGCTCAAAGAATGGGTCAATTAGGCTTGTATTTAGCTTTTATTGATCATATTAAAGATTAATTTTAGTTTATAATTGAAATTAGGGAGTATTGGGGCCAAATTGATAGACATTTGAGGTGAGTTTGAGGTAAATGGGCCTTTAAAGACAATATGGGGGTTTTGGTCAAAATGGTCAAATTGGTTAAATTGGGTTCACTTGAAGGTTCCAATTTGGTTTTGGAGACATTTGAAGTGATTTTGGATGTTTTGGAAAAGTTTGGGCCACCAAGGGGATTTTTGTAATTTTCAAGGGAAAAGTTTGGGCCACCAAGGGTATTTTTGTAATTTTGGCAAATTTGAGGTTATTTTGGTAATTTTGGAATTTTTGAGATATTTTGGGCAATTTGGTTAGTTTCAAATGGTTTGAAATAATTTTTGAATAAACTTTGGTATTTTGGATGAATTTGGAAATTTTGGCCAAATTTAGGGTTTCAAGGGCATTTAGGTAATTTGGATGGATTTAAGGGCAAAAGGCCAAGTTGAGGGCAAAAGGCCAAGTTGGATGGCAAAAGGCCAAGTTGGATACTTTGGTAGAATTGGGGTGCCACCACCATATATGAGTTGTGGAGCAATGAAATCCTCATTTGGGTCCTCTATGTACTGGTCTTAGCTAAAAACTAGCCCAGGGCTAGTGGGTCTAGGGGACCATCTACATGAGTCTCCCAAAAGATCAAGGGATCAAAGTCAACAATTTTGGGTTTAGGGTTGCAAAGTGCAAGTGAGTAAACTAGCTCCAGACCAACACCCAGGGTCAACCCTAAGTTCAAACAATCCTATGGGGACTCCCCTTGAGCTTTCTCTATAGTGGCCCCACCTACTAAGTGCTAGAGGTTTGGACCAGTATATGGAACTTCAAGTTGAGC
>NW_018165773.1:224779-250743 GCF_001263595.1 Phalaenopsis equestris | reverse complement strand
ATGAGGGTTCCTTTTCTAGTTTTCTAGGAATAGTCAACAAGAAAGTTCTATGTCTAGACCCTAGGCTACTAAAAAGGGAAAACTAAACCTCAACCAAAATTGAGATCAACAAGAAGATGTAAAATTTGAGATGGTATTGTCTCAGTCAAAAAATGGTAAGAATCACATGAGATTGTATGTATGAGAATATAATTTATATAATTGATAATTTATATGATTGAGTGAAAATAAATAGGAAAATAAAGTTTGAAGGGTGTAGAATTAGAGAACCTTAGAGTGATAGGCTAATGATCCCAATTTGGTTTGTAGTTTTAGGTTTTGAAAAGAGATGTTAGCCCCTAGGTGGAGGGAGAAGAGGGAACTCTATAGTGAGAGTTGGTATCTTCCCTACCTAACCGGTCTTCAAAACTATTCAAACTATAAATTAACCAATTTTTATTTATAGCATCTCTAATAAGGGTAATACTCCAATTTGGTACAGCACAATTTCCACAACAAAATTCCTAAACTTTTTACTGATTCATGATAAGGAAAAAGTTATATTATTTATATTGTCTTCATTTTACAAATATTAGTTAAGTTTAGTTAGTTGTTTACTTTACTTTCATTTATAAAAAATTACAAAAATAATCAAATTTTCATTCTTATTATAGCATCTATAGTTTGAGTAAGAATATTTTGTAAAGTATAATTTGTTATCTAATTTCTTCTGATTTTAATTGCATATTTTATTGTTTTCCCATGGGTTTGATATTTGGGGTTTAATCAGAAATTCTTATATTACTTGATAACGATACATATACTTGCATTGTATCTCATAATTAATTAAAATAATTGCATTCTTATTTGCTTTGAAGTCAAGCTTTTGCCTAGTTATTGCTGGTGATCAAATTTTTGGCATCATTGTAAAGTAAGAACTATAAGTCAAGAAAGGTTAAGAATATAACTGCATACATCATATTCACACAACAAAATCGACACCAAGTTTTTGGCGGACGTTGCCGGGGAGTCAAAATATAAAATTTTTGAAGAAATTTTTAGAAAGAAAATTTTTATTTTAAAAAAGTCTTATTTAAACTCTTAAATTCTTATATTACTTGATAACGATACATATATTTGCATAGAATCCCAACATTAAGTGTTGAACATTATTATTCATAAAATATCACATCAAATTTTTGGCATGGTTGTAAAGCGGAGTCAAATTTATAAATTTTACACAATTATATTTTCCGGGATCAAGTTTTTAGCGTCGTTGTCGGGGAAGGTAATGAAAAAAATTGAAATTAATCAAGATTTTAGACCTTTAAGAGAATATGCAAACCCTATATTGGATGAACTTCATTGTAGTATTTAAAACCTATTGTAGTGGTTAATTCATTTGAACTTAAACCTACTATTATCTAAATGGTATCAAATAATTAGTTTGGGGATGCACCAACTGTGCACCAACTGAAGATCCAAATTACATCTTGCCAATTTTCTAGAATTATGTGCTACACTTAAATATGATGGTGTATCAAATGATGCTAGAAGACTTAGACTTTTCTTTTCTCACTAAGGAATAAGGCTAAGATATGGTTACATACGTTAACACCTGGATCTATCAGAACTTTGGGTGATTTAGTGAAGAAATTCCTTGCTAAATATTTTCCACCATAAAATACTTTGAAGTTTAGAAATGATATTACATCTTTTTGTCAGTTTGAAGGGGAATCTATTTATGGGGCATGAGAATGATTTAAACAACTACTGAGAAAGTGTCCACACCATGCTATTCTAGAATGGTTAATAATTCAAACTTTTTATAATGGATTAGCTGGATCTCGTAGATCTATTATTGATGCCACTACTGGTGGTTCATTGATGTCAAAATCATTTCATGAAGCTTATGTTTTAATTGAACATATGGCTACTATTAATTTTTAATGGCCTTTTGAGAGGGTAAATCATAAGAAAGTAGCAAATATTCATGAATCTGGTGCATTTACTATGGAGGTTAGACCAATTTAGAATGAATTTATCTCAACCAATCTCCATGATTGAAGAAAATTCATTATGCCAAATGGTAGATTCTCTTGCAACATTAGAAACTTTGAATGCCATAAATAACAAGAAAAATAACCCATATTCAAATTATTATAATCCATGTTAGAAGAACCATCCCAACTTCAATTTAAATAATACTACCGGTGGTAATAATCAGCCATGGGGGAACAATCAAGTAAACCCATTGGGAAACTTGAACAATCAAGGGAATAAAAATTATAGATATACTTATCCTCCAGGTTTCAATAGTAATACACAATTTAAGGAGAATAAGTTGTCTATAAAAGAAGTGGTCTTACAAATGGGAAATCAGTGCAAAGTCAAGGAGCTACAACTAGAAATACTGAGAATCAACTTGGACAAATCGCAAATTCATTAAGTAATAGATGCCAAGGAACACTTCCTAGTAATACTGAAATAAATCTTAAAGACTAGAATAAAGAGCAAGTAGAAGCTGTTCAACTTAGAAGCAGAAGAGAGTTTGAAGGTAAGGTTCAAAAAAACTGAAGTTGAGAGAGAATAAATTGAAGAATCAAAAGAGGATGCTCCAAAATACTGAAAAGTTTAGAGAGACATATTTCTCCACTTAAAATTTATCAAGTAAAAGCAGTTAAACTTAGAAGCGGAAGAGAATTGGAAGGTAGAGTTCAAAAAGATATTGAAGTAGAGAGAGAAGAAATTGAAGAGCTTGAAGAGGACGCTCTGAAAAGTTTAGAGAGACATATTTCTCCACTTAAAATTTACTTGAAAAAACCACCACTGTCATTCCCTCAGAGACTTCATCAACAAAAGTTAGATAAACAATTTTTCAAAATTTCTTGAAATCTTTAAGAAGCTTAAAATTAATATTCCATTTGCTAAAGCCTTAGGACAAATGCCAAGCTATGTGAAGTTTATGAAGGATATTCTTAACAGGAAAAGGAAGTTCAAAGATAACGAGACTATTGCAACTAGTGAGGAGTGTAGTGTGATAATTCAGAAAAAGCTTTTTGAAAAGCTTAAAAATTCTGGTAGCTTCACAATTCCATGTGCAATAGGAGACAGATTTTATGGGAAAGCTTTATGTGATTTAGGTGCTAGTATTAATTTTATGTCATTATCAATACTTTAGTGATTAGGATTAGGAGAAATATCTCCTACTACTGTAACTCTGTAGTTAGCAGATCATTCCATAACATATCCATAACATATCCTAAAATATCCTAAAAAATTCATAGAATGTGTTTTAGTGAAAGTGGATTAATTTTGTTGTGCTAGATGTGGTAGAAGATAAGGAGATACCTGTCATTTTGTGGAGACCTTTCCTAGCTACAAGAAGTACAATAATAGATGTGCAGAAAGGGGAATTAACTATGCATTTCAATGATCAAACAACTATGTTTAATATTTCCAAATCAATAAAGTATCCTAAAAAGGTAAAGATGATGAATGTTACAGAATGGATGCGATAAGATATCTGAGTGAATGTCATTTCAAAACAACTTATGAAGAGAAATCTGAATTGAAAGAGATGGGACACGAGCAAGAAGAGAAATTAGATTAATTTAAAGTTTTATAAGGATGATTTAAACTATGTTCGAGAAAGTTTTGAAGTTTTGGACACAATAGAGAAAGATACATCTTTTGTCCATCAATTGAAAAACCTCCTGAGGTTGAGTTGAAGTTAGTTTCTGAACATTTGAAGTATGCCAGGAAATTAAATCTCGCCACAAGGAAAGATCATTTCTCACTACCCTTTCTAGATCAGATGGACTAACTACAAAATAAGAAGAGAGTTTGATAAAAATTTTAAAGAGTTATAAGAAAGCCTTTGGATGTACAATTGTTGATATAAAAGGAATCAGTCCTCCAATTTGTATGCATAGAATTCATATGAAAGAGAACTACAAACCCAAGGCTGATCCTCAAAGGAGATTGAATCCTATCATGAAAGAAGTTATTAAGAAATAAATTTTAAAGTGGTCTGCTAGAATTATCTACCCTATTTTAGATAGTGCATGGGTTAGTCCAATTCACTTTGTTCCTAAGAAAGGAGGAGTGACCGTGACTTTGAATGAACATAATGAGTTAATACTGTAATTATTTTAGGACATCAGATATCAGAAAATAGTATGTAAGTAGACCCTACAAAAATTTAAGTGATCGGTAATTTACCTTACCTAACAAGTGTGAGGGAAATTAGAAGGCTTTTAGGACATGCTGGATTATATAGGCGATATATTAAAGACTTTGCAAAAATTGCTAAGCCTCTATGGCATTTGCTTGAAAAAGTTGTAATTTTTAATTTTGTTAAGGAGTGCCTGAAAGCTTTTAAGCTATTAAGAGAAAAATTAGTCACTTCACCAGTTATTGTTCACCAGATTGAGAAAAACCTTTTAAATAATGTGTGATGCAACCAATCGTGCTATTGGAGTTATTTTAGGACAAAAGCAGGATAAGATTTTTAAAGTAATCTATTATGCTAGTAGAACTCTTAATGAAGCTCAAATTAATTATACCACAACTGAGAAAGAGTTATTAGCAGTAGTATATGCTTTACATAAATTCAGATCATACTTAATTGGAACTAAATGTATTGTGCATATTGATCATTCTACTATTAAATAATTAATAAAAAAATAGGATGCAAAACCTAGAATGATACGATGGATTCTTCTTTAGAAAGGATTTGACTTTGAGATTGTATATAGGAAGGGAGCTGAAAATCAAATTGTTGATAATCTGTCCAAGCTTGAACTAGAAAAATCACTCTCTTTTGAAAAAGATATTAATAAACATTTTTCAGATGAAGAATTGTTCAGGTATTAATGAGTGGTGTGTTCCATGGTATGTCGACATTGTGAACTTTATTGTTAGTGATATTATACCCTATGGACTGACATGCCAACAGAAGATGAAATTTTTATCTGAAGCCAAGACTTATTTTTGGGATGACCCATTTTTATATAAAAAGGAAATGATCTAATTATTCAAAGATGTGTGCCTTTAGAAGAGCCTTATGAAATTATCAAAAAATGTCATAATTTAGTTTTTGGGTGACATTTTGGTGTTGATAAAACAATATACAAAATTTTACAATCTAGATTTTATTGGCTTACAATCTTTAGAGATGTTAATGCTTATATCAAAACTTGTGATTGATGTCTACAAGTAGGCAATATTTCTAGAAGAAATGATATGCCCATCAATTATGTGTTGAAAGTTGAGATATTTGATGTTTGGGGGATTATATTTCATGACAACATTTATACCATCTTTCAAAAATTTATATATATTGATAACAATAGACTATGTATCCAAATATATAAAAACTATTGTTTTACCTCGATGTGATGCTCAAAGTGTTGCAAAGTTTTTAACAATGAATATATTTTGTAGATTTGGTATGTCGAGAGTGATCATAACTGACAGGGGAAGTCATTTCAGAAGAAATATCATATTTTTTGAAATGCAATATTGGAGAAATTCTCAAGGAAATATCATATCAACCATCGAATTGCTACTACTTTTCATTCTCTGATAAGTGGTTTGTCTGAATTATCCAATCATAAAATTAAAAGAATATTGAAAAAATCTGTGAATCCAACAAAAATGAATTGGTTAGTCAAACTTGACTATGCTTTGTGGGCTTATAGGACTGCATATAGAACTCCTATATGAATGTCCCCATACAGACTAATATTTGGGAAATTTACCAGTTGAACTTGAGCATAAAGCATATTGGGCTATTAAAGAATTTAATATAATTTAAGGAATGCTAGTGAGAAAAGATTATTGCGATTAAATGAGCTTGAAGAGATAAGGAATGAATTTTATGAGAGTGCGAATATTTATAAACAAAGATGAAGATGTGGCATGATCGAAGGATTTTTACTAAAAATTTTGAACCATGGTAACAAGTTTTGTTTATAATGAATGGTTAAGGTTGTTTCCAGGCAAACTTAAGTCCAGGTGGATGAACCCATTTGTTGTGATGAAACTTTATCCTTGTGGAGCTATGGATACAAAGATCCTAAAACTAAGAAAATATTCAAAGTGAATGGTCACAAGATAAAACCATACTTTTTAGGAGATCAACTTAAATTAAATGATCTTAAGTAGTTGGGTCAACCAGAATAAGCACTAGTTATGTCAGGCTGACGATGTTAAACCAAACGCTATGTGGGAGGCAGCCCATATTTATTTATGTGTTTTTGTTTTGAATGTTATGTTGTTGTGTTTGACTTAAAAACTTTTGGAATTATATTGAATATATAATGAATTAGTAATGATTCTAAGACCTTAATAGATGACTTAGACATGTTATAATGAGTATTTTGACGTTAAGCTGGCTTGTGTTAAATTAAGCACCAACGCTTAAGCACCAACATTCAGCGCTTAAGAACGAAAGTTTGCTAAACATGTTAAATTACATTTTTAGAAGATTTAAACATTGTTTAGGGGGTTTTAACATGGTTAACATGGGTTAGTGTTCTGAGAACGTGTCTAATAGTTTTAGGCTTGATCTAAGGCCTATAAATAGAAGGGAATGAAGAGAATTTTTACCCCACTTCAATTTTAACCCTAAAATCTAAGTGAAAAGTGAGAGATCTTGGACAGAAGTCATCTTGGGAGACTGATATGAATAAGAAGGAGGAAGTTATGAAGAAGAAGTTTATTAGTCAAAGTGCGCAAGAGTTATACAACGGTTTTCTAGCTGTTAGTATAGAAGGAATAGTGAAGAAAATCCCAACAATTGAGGCTGATGTGGCTTCAATTGAAGCAAAAGTGATGGAAATCAACACACATTTGGAGCATATTGGTTGGCAACTTAAGATGCAATTTAGCCCCACAAGTTTTATAGAAGAAACGGACAAGGCTAAGTGTAGGAGAAATAAATGAATTGAAGAAGGTTCAATTAGAGTTCTTCACCACCGTTTGTTCTATCATATTTATATTCCAAATGCCCAAAGAGAAACTAATGATAGGCTAGGATTCGTTCCCTCGGAAGGAGAGTGGAATTAAGTTCTTTGTTTAGTGTTTGTTTGTGTTAGGTGTTTGTTTGTTAGTATTAAGTTTATTTTATTTGTTTTTAATGTTAAGTTTTTGTTTATGCTTAGGAATTATCTCATCCAAGACTGTTTGGATTGAGAAATCATGTATCACAAATGTTTGTATTTGTTTGTGAAATAATATAAGTGTTTTTTTTGTGTAAAATTTTGTGTTGAATCAAATTAGTTAATATTCATGAATTTGAGAAAGAGGAGAGTTGAAAGGGAAGAAAATAGTCATTAAAGATTTATAAGACCATTTAGGGGTGGCTGACTTAGGCTAGACATGCATTATACTTAAAAATAAAAAATATCAAAATTCGTGCACTGGTGCCTAAGCACCAAGACCCCGCGTTTAAGCGTTGGATAGCATGAGAGGTAGGCGCCTAAGCCCCGAACTAGTCGTGCTTAAGCACCGATTCAAGTAAACTAGTTTGCGAATGGTTTAAAGTTTAAAAGTGAGCAGAAAACCTCCATTATTACCCTAACTTTGTCTCCTACCTCTGGTTTTCAGAATTTTGAGAGCTAGGGCTTCCTATAAAGTGACGATTTCTTGGTAGATTTAAGCCAAATTTGTTAGATTTGATCTTCTTGAGGTAAGTGCTTCACTTCTATGTAAAAATTTTTTATTATCACCATGTATTTCGATCACATTATGTATTTACCGAAAATCACTATTCATGGTGAAAATTTGAGAAAAATCTAAGGAAAATACATAGAAATGATAGTTTAAGTTTTTAGAAGTTGAGTTTAGTGATTTAGGGTTGAATTTGGGATTTATTGTGAATTTTATAAGATTTTTAGGAATGGCCCCAAGAATGAAGAGGAGTAAAGGGAAGGCCCATTTCGATTCGAGCAAGTTTGTTAGCACGAGAGCTCAGGACAAATATATCGATGCACTGTAGTCGAGAAAACTGATTCCTGAGAGATGTTTTAAGCTTTTGGGTGGAGCAGTAGAAGATTTGATCTTTTGCCGACAGTGGGAATGTTTTTGTTGTTTTTCTGTTGTGGCTGTGATTCCTATTGTTCAGGAGTTTTACGGAAATCTCCATGAAGCTGAAGAAGATCGGATCATGGTTCGAGGAAATTAGTATCATTCTCCATCATTCTTCCCTGAGGTAATAAATTTTTTCTACCAGTTTCCCCTAGTACGTTGTGTTTATATTCAACCTCTAGTCTGACTGAGGAGGAGTTGGACGAGATCATATCATCATTGACTGGTGGAAGAGGACTGTGGAAAATCACCAATGAAAGAAGAGTCAACTTCCCCACATCAAAGTTAGATGTCACATCGAAGGTGTGACACTACTTTATTTTTGCTCGTCTGCTACCAACCAACCACCTCACTGAAGTTACTCGAGATAGAGCTACGTTGAACTATTGCATACAGCAGTTCAAGCCAATTGACATTGGATCTCTGATTTATGAGACTATCACCAGTTCTGTTATTGCTGCTATTACTGGAGCTTTGGGATTCACATCCTTGATCTTTTCATTATGTGAGCAGTCAGGTGTTAGATTTAATAGTTGGGAAGAGATATTGCAGCCTTTAAAGCCCATTACAAGTGTTAATGTAAAGACTTATTCACATCACTGGATCTTACATCACTCGATCTTTGGTTGGAGTGGAGGATTTTCTAGTAGTCCGGATGCCTCTACTTCTCATGCTTCTACCTTGCGTGCTTCAACATCACAAGCTCAGACTTCTGGTTCTAATTCGCAGTCACATTTATTGTCAAGGATGTTGGATAACATCAATTATACTACAGACAAGGTATTAAATCTAGAGAATTTGGTTGATCATATGAATGTATATCTGAGAAGACATAGAGATTGTGAGGAGAAATTTCAGTCATCTTTGGAAAACCTTATGAGAGGTGACCAAAGTGTAGTTTTCCCTTCATATGCACGATATACATTAAATGAGCTTACAGCCTTTTGGGATAGCAATGATAGTGACGCTGATGAGGAGGAAGATTAAAATGAGTACTTTAGTTTAGTTTTTTTTATTGTTTTTGTGAACTATATGTGGTACGGTTATATTGTACTGTTATTTTGTTTTGATTTATACTTGTTGAGACTGCTACTTTTATTTGTGTTTTGTTTTGTTAGACGCTGTTGTGATGTATTTATGTTATTGTGGGTAGTATATTTTATTTTTGTGGTAGTAATTGTGATAATTGTGTTGTCTAGTGCATTTAGTTAGAAGTGTAAACGAGTCAATGCTCGCTCGTGTTCGGCTCGTTTGTATTTCGAGCTCAAAAAGTGTGTTCGTGTTCGGCTCATTTTCTTAGCGAGCTGAACACGAGCCGTTCACGAACAAAGAATTATTTTAACAACCCTAATCACGTAGTCATATAATGTTAAGGATTGGGGCAAGATTTAAAACATCATTTGAATCTAATTTAATAATTTTTTATTCTATTTTCTTCATTAATATTTTTAATTGATTATAAATCTTTGTAGCCTTGTAGTCAATTAAACTTAAAAAAAGTACTACTCATCAAAGATATATATAAAGATGTGTTCGGCTCGTTAACTTATCGAACGAAATTAACGAGTCGAACACGAGCTTCTTAACGAGCCGAACACGAGCTGTTTGCGAACAACGAGCCGTTTTGATAGCCCTATATTTAGTTAGATTGTTTTGAACTTACTCCTGAATCTTAGGAAGGTTTAGAATGTTACTAACTTTCACTTAAGAATTTCATGTTTAATTTTTAATTTACTACCAGGTGTTTTCTTTATGTTGTAGTTGTGAATGTTTGTTAGTGTGTTTGTTTTCTTTTATGTTATCCGTAGTTGTGAATGTTTGTTAGTATGTTTGTTTTCTCTTATGTTATCTTTCACTGCATAGAAGTCTATTGAATCTCTATATGTTAAATTAAATTAAAATTTGTGGTTTATTTTATGTTCATGTGGGTGTAAGAATAAGTCCGTGTCTATTATGATTTTATTCTCAATATATTTTCTTAACATCATTACATTTGATTCTGATTATACTTATCTATTATGTTTTTTTGGGGCCTCTTAATAAAATAAATTTTTACCAGTTGTGGAAGCCGATGTTTATAAAATTTAAAATTAATATGTGTGAAAGTCTCAGAGTTTAGTTAATTAAGGTGCTTTGGATGTTCTTTTTTTGAAATGATCAAATAATTTATTATATTTTTATATGAGCTTAACATCTCAAGGAGGCATGAAGAGTCAGCTTCTTAATTGTAGGAGTAGTTGGAATAATTTTAAGCATATAATGTGTATGGTTGGGTCAAAATATTGGCAGCTAGGGTGAGAAGTTTTTCAGTTTTGATATACAATTTTGTGACTTGTGTATAACTTTTAATATTCATAGATTCACCTTTTGATATACAATTAAGTTAATTTACTTATATATATTATTTAATAATTTGTTTCATGCAAGGTTTCTTTTTTTATAGACATTTTGTTTTATGAGCCAAGATAAATTGGCCATAATCTTACCCTAATAACACAAGAATATCACAAGAATATCATCAGAATACAACTAGGATACTACCATAATACCACCATAATATCATTAATATTGTGTTATGGTATTCTAGTTGTAATGAAATAACACCACAAGATTAATTTTTTTCAGCACTAATGTGTTTATTAACTTATAACTTTTAGTCCATCAAAATTATTGTTTCTAATAATAAAACCTAATGAAAATTATTTGTTCCTAACAAAAAATCATAATCCAAATTATTTTTTCCCAACAAGAAAAAAATACTCTTTCATTCAATCAATGAAATCCATCATTAACTAGTATATGTTTCCACTAGTTATGGTGGACTTAAAGATATGAAGAATTCCTATAATTTTAAATTACTCATGAGCAAAAAAATTATTAAAAAATTACCCTTATAATATAAAGGATTAAAAAATGAGTTTAAATAATGGTATTAATGTCATAACCTCATAAGATACTCTGGTCTTACAAAAGAGTGGGTAGCAATTGAGGAGCTATTTTGTTCTTCATTTAACATAGATTCATTCTATTTTTTTTGTGGTATAAAACAATTAACAAGTTAAATGAACGTTAGTGTACTAATAAGAGATATTTATAAGAAAGTTAAGTTTCATATGAACGATTGAAAAACATAACATAATATTTACTTTTAGCTCTCTTATTTTTCTCCCATTGTCCCTTTAACCTAACATTAGAATTACCCTTTGGGTGCATCTTTGCTAGGTCCTTTAATTTTATAGTGCATTCTTTCTTCTTATCTTTTTTGATTGGGCTATTATTCAATGTGGGAGATTACTCATTCAATATTGAGTTAACATCATTAGATATTTTTTTCTGCTGATGCTTATTTGATATGAATATTTATGGATGTGTGTTTGAATTATTATACAGCTTGAAGAACCATTCCTCAATAGCAACTCTTTGAAATATTTATAAACATTTTTTAAAATAGAAATCTATCTTGGCACATGAAGAACATTGCATCATAAAATATTTATTTGGTGCCTTTGCCACATTTTCTTTGTTGATAACTCTTATGTAATGGGCACATAAGAATCTCAACATCTCAAATTTCTTGAAACTACAACTTATATCTAAAGTTGTTTTTTGTCAAAAGTAATAATCAAATTTTTATTTATTCTTTTATTATCCAAACTTTTAATGTAATATTCTGAAGGGATTCTATTCTATTCTTTCACTGCTAGTCCACTGATACTATTTTAAAATTCTTCCTCAAAAAATAAGTATAGCTTCCTTGAATAGATTGCAGTAGTCTGCCTCAGCGCAGGCTACTTTTAGCAATGACAATGATTAAAGATTAATTATATTTTAAGTCCTCATCCTTCTCATTTCATTTCCATACTTTCATGATATTTTCATGTCCCAAAAACCAAGTAATGATAGAGCTTGTAGGAGCAATGTCCCAAAAACCAAGTAATGATAGAGCTTGTAGGCTTGGAAATACCATGACATACCTTTTTTGTGAATCACTTCATTGTGTGGAGAGGGTTCTCAAGAAAAATAAATCATTATTAAATGTTGTTGACAACCTCTTGCTAATGTAGTACAAATCATGTAGCCAAACATTACCTTGGAGGTTGCTTTTTTCAAGCATCTCTAACCATGTTCAAAATCTTCTTCTGAATCACATTTACTCATCCATGAATAAAAAAGATTGATTTTTACTCTATTACCAATAAAAATTTGTACCTTTTAAGATAATTTATTGAATATATGTAATTGACATGATCTATGATGAGTTTGTGGCAATGACTCTTCTATGCTTCTTACCATTGCTTGATCCTGGTTTGTGAAGATTAATGAAGGATGCTTTTCACCCATTATATGAAGAAATGTCTTGAATAACCAACTAAAGGACTCAATAATCTCTTTCGATAAAAAGCCTACTCCAAAAAACACATTTTGTCAGTGGTGGTTTACCCCAACAAAAGGAGCACAACATAAATTATATTTATTCAATTGATAACTTGTATGAAAAATTATGACATCTCCGAAGTAGCCATAATCAACCCCTAACATACCATTGCTCCAAATAAACTCATCAACTTACCTGATTCATCAATCTGGAAATCCCATGCAACCATACTATTTTTAATTTGCCTCTTTGTGAACAACTGAACTAAAGCATTTAGTGTCACCATTCTCAATCCTCGTTCTTATTTTCTTCTGAAGAAAATTGAATGCATCTCCTTTAAAAATCTCAAATTCTCAACTCCACCAACTTCCATTGCAATAAATTTGAATGCATCAACAGCTCCAATACCTGCTTCTGTCATTGATTTGAGTACATCACCATTAATGTTACTGATGCTTTTTATAGCTACATTTCAAGAGATGTTGGTCACCTGACTCAACCAGAGAGTTGTTATGACCTTCTATAATTTTTCCTATCCTTCCAATTGTCATCAATATCAACGTCATATCGAAATGTAGTTGGATAACCTATCATGGTCTCTGCTCTTTTAGGCTTCGTTGTGTTTTTGAGTGTAGGCTCCTTTTTAAAACTAGCTTTACCACATCCTTAATTAATATTTTTTATGATTTTGGCCTGTAACTGTCATGGTCCTTTCTAATAGTAAATCCAATATGATGTGCATAAGCAAAATATAAATTATATGCATTATTTTCATTCTACACAATAGTGTTAAGCAATCTGTCTACAATTAAATCATTTCCTATATTTCTTGGTTCGCTAAACTATGCATATATACATATTATTTAACAAATTGTTACCAAAATGATCCAAAATAACATAAGAGTAACATCAAGCATGTAATACCACAAAAAATCACCAGTAAACCACCAAAATAGAACCAAAAAAGGTTCAGCATACAACCATAATAACACCATAATACTACCATAATACCATAAGAATTCCACTAGAATACTACCAAAATTCCACTACAATACCACCACAAAGCCACTAGAATACTACCAGAATACTGCCATAATACAATTAACCTACAACATATTATTTTGCTTCTAGTGGTATTTTGAACCTTGTGGTACTGTGATGGTATTTTGCTGGTATTCTGGTTTTTATTAGTTGTATTGTCGTCGTAATAAGGTGGTATCGTGGTCATATTATGAAGATATTTTTGAGTCACTTTGGTGATATAAAGATGTGTTATGGTGGTCGTTTGGTTGTTATGGTGAAAATGTGTGGGAGCTATGGCAGTGTTATGGTGGTAATGAGCTGTTATTTTGGTCATATTGTGTTTTTTTCTTTTAAATATTGTGTTTTTTTCTAAAAAATGAGCCAAATATTTGCTCCTCCCATTAAAGCAGAGACAAAAAAGTAATTTTCTACTATTGACCTTCTATCTCCTTTAAATAAAGGGTTCATAGCATGTATGAGAGGCTTTTGTCTCTCTCTTTCTTGGCCCTTACTCTATAGGGAGAACTCTCTCTCTCCTCTCTTGTAACCTCCACTTTCATATATAAAGTAGGTTGAAGAGCCTAGGAATACCCCGGTTCATCCCATACGAAGCATGTCTATGTGTGTTGTGAAATGTCTCATAGCATGCTCATTTTCATTTAAATTTAACACTTGTTTTTGATGAAATTGCTCTTTAAAGAAATGTATTTTATGTATTATTATTATAGGTATAATAGGTAGGATGATTGGATTCAAAATGGAGTGAAACAAAGGCAAAATGGAGCACATAGGGAACAAGGAGCTTTCAGCACATTGGCACCAAGGCGCTTTACCCTGTGGCCTTAGGGGTAGTTCAACAGTGCCTAGGTGTTAATCATATTCAGCAAATAGAGATAACGGGGCCTTGGCGCTAGTCCAGCAGCGCCTAGCCGATATTCATATAGGAGTTAAGAAGCCATTGGAAGTAGTTCAAATGAAGAGGAGGATCATTGTGAAAGACTTAGAGAAAGTCTAAAGGTGCAGAAGGAGAGTTGAGAGCTAGGATTTACATTATTCTGCATTTTCTAAGAGAGATTTGAAACAATATTGTAAACAAATATTGTTATCAGTACAAGAAACATTTGGAGAACACTTGGTAAAGAGTTTTCACTTCTTTTCTCAAGGATAAAGTTAAGTGTTTCATTTTACATTATCTTGCATTATTTGTAACCTCATTTTCTATGAATTTGCTTTATTATAAGAAGATGAATTGTAGTGTTTTCTTCATACACTATGAGTAGATCATTTATATCTTTCTCTTGTGATGAATTAGTAGTATTTGTAGGATATTTGGTTATATTTAGATTAAGTTTTAAATCATTAAAGTGATGGTTTTACTTTTTTCTTAATTTAATTATCATTTTGGTCGAGCGATATGTTAAAATATGTTATGAATCCATAAGGACTCGAGAGAGATATGACTTTAATAACTAGGAGTAATCATATTATACTAATGGGTAAAGGAAAAGTAGTCATAGGGTAATGCAAATAGATAGGGAAATAGGCTTTGATGGGTTCAAATTGGAGTTTCTAGAGTGATAGGCAGAAACACTAACCAAATTTGAACCAAACTTCTTTAGAAGAGATTTTCTCCTATTTTTCACTTACTATAATCTCTATTTTAAATGTTTCATTCTTATACACTTTATTAATGTCATTGAAAAGGAAGGGTACTTTTTTATATCTTGATCTTTCTCAATTTAATTAGCTTTAGTAGAATAAACTTAGCAGTAATTCAATAGAATTAGTGATATTTTAGTTAGATTAACAAGCATAACTTATATCAACTATACCTCTAGGCTAAAACTCATTATAGTTGGCTAGAACATTTCTTAGGTGTAAAATAATAGCCTTCCCTATGGGATCAAAAATCCAGACTCATTAATCTAATGTTACTTGAACGATACGTATACTTGCATGAAAATCCTAGTGTGTAGTGCTTCATTATTACTAAACTCATGTTCTATAATTTATATACCTATCTAAAATTTCAAATAGTTCATTCATAGGCACTAGGATAGATCAGTAGCATGTTGGATTAAGATTTTGGCGTTGTTGCCGGGAAAGTGCGAAGGTGTATTTGAGTTAGGAAAATTTTAGTTAAATTAATTAGAATTTGATTTAGAAAATTGTATTTTAGTTTCTTTGTGTAGGTGTTTTTCAAATAGTTCATTCATAGGCACTAGGATAGATTAGTAGCATGTTGGATTAAGATTTTGGCGTTGTTGCCGGGAAAGTGCGAAGGTGTACTTGAGTTAGGAAAATTTTAGTTAAATTAATTAGACTTTGATTTAGAAAATTGTATTTTAGTTTCTTTGTGTAGGTGTTTTTTTTATTTGATTAAGAAAAAAAATTAAAAATAAAACAAAAACAAAATTATTATGTTTAAGTGTTTATTTAGTGTGTTTTAATAAAATTTACTCTTTGAACCTTTAGTTGTGTACGTAGTGCATGATCTTTGGGACTTGTACCCAACAATTCAAAATGGAGAACATCTAGAAGGACTAGCAAATAGAAAGAATTTCACCAATTCATATAAGAAATGACAAATACTCAATATAACAATTTAGATAATGAACATCATAACACACATATATCATTAAGGGATTAAGATAATCCTATGACAGATGAAATTCTCTTAAGTATTTAAACTCTTGATGTAGATGTTAACACATTTGAATTGAAACTTATTGTTATCTAAATAGTGTAGAACAAACGGTTTGGAGGAACTCCATTTAAAGGTCAAAATATATACTTAGCAAGTTCCATAGAACTTTATGCTACATTTCGTTATAATGGTGTGTCAAAAGGAGAACATCTAGAAGGACTAGCAAATAGAAAGAATTTCACCAATTCATATAAGAAATGGCGAATACTCAATAGAACAATTTAGATAATGAACATCATAACACACATAGATCATTAAGGGATTAAGATAATCCTATGACAGATGAAATTCACTTAAGTATTTAAACTCTTGATGTAGATGTTAACACATTTGAATTGAAACTTATTGTTATCTAAAGTTGTTATCTAAATGGTGTAGAACAAATGGTTTGGAGGAACTCCATTTAAAGATCAAAATATATACTTTGCAAGTTCCATAGAACTTTGTGCTACATTTCGTTATAATGGTGTGTCAAATGACATTGTTAGATGACACACCTAAAATATATAGTATTTTTAAACACATTTTTATACCTATTTTTGAGATATTTTGCTTTAATGGAAGGTATTTGTGTATTTTTCTTTCAAGTACAAGTAAAATAGTGAAAAATGCTAAAAGAAGTGAAAAATGATCAAATTTGGAGCAAAAATGTAAAAATGGTGCAAAAGTGTTTTGACGCCTAAGCGGCAGATCTGGCATTTAAGCGCCGGTGAAACAGAGAAGGCCTTACCTAAGTGCCAGAGGCCCTGCACTTACATGCCAGAGGCAGTTATTTGATGGTTTAATTTATTTTTCTGAATTTTGAAGGGACATTTGAGGCACCTATTGGCTAAAGAGGGTGGTTATGGCCACCTGAAACAAAAATATGGTTAAAAGACTTGTGAAAGGAGGCATCCCTTGGGAAATGCATTGAATCAAGACACATTTTGAAGAGAGACCAATGCACCTCTTTGGAAATTATAAAAGAAGAAAGTTTAGAGAAAAAAGGGGGGAAGTCCTGAGAAGTTCTTTTGGAGAGATTTTTCAGGCACCACAAATTTACTTTATCCTTTTTGTTTTTAGTTTTATTGTGAGAGTTAAGAGTGTTGTAAGAGAGAAGAAATTCAAAGGAACTTCAAAAGTTTTGTGCAAGATTTGAGATAAGTTTTTATCTTTATTTTTAAACTACTTTTGGTTTTAATCGAGACTTCTTGTTGGTTTGAAAATGATTTCCACTTTTAAACTAAAGTGTGGTTTTATTTTCTCCATGGATTCTCAGTAGTTTTCTTTATCTTTCTCCTTAAAATGATAAGTAGTTAAAGTGTTGGATGGAAGTTGTGGAGAGTATTAATCTTTAATGTCGGAAGAAGTTGTGATGATTTAACTTCATTTACTTCATTTACTTCTTGATCTGGCCTATCTAGATGTTAAAATTTGTTGTGAGAACATGTAAGAACAGGGTTGGTATTGTCTCAGTCAACAATTGCAAAGAATCACATGAGGTTGTATGAATGAGAATGTAATTCATATGATTTAGAGCAAATTAATAGGAAAATAATTTTTAAAGGGTGTAGAGTTAGAGAACTTTAGAATGATAAGCTAAAGCCCCCTACTTGGTTTATTATTTTAGGTTTTGATACGAGATGTTAGCCCCCAGGTGGAGGGAATCAAGGGAACTCTAGAGTGAGAGCTGGTATCTTCCCTACCTAGCAAGTCTTCAGAACTATTCAAACTTTAAATTAGCCAATGTTCTTTATAGCATCTCTAGTAAGACTAAAGAATAATATTGTTATTATTTGGCACAACACATTTTGCATACTTTCATAACAAAATTCATATACTTATTACTGATTCATGATAAGGAAAAAGATATTTCATATTCAGTGTTTTTCTTTTACATAAACTCATTCTTTTACTGTTTTTCTTTTACATAAACTCAAGTTATCTTTAGAAGTTTTTATTGTTCTGTCAAAATATCAAAAATAGTAAAAAGAATTAAATTTTACCTACTATGAAAATATCTATAGTTTATGTAATTGTCTTTTTGAAATAGAAAGTCTGTTATTTAAAAGTGCATATTGTGAACAATTTCTGTGGGTTCGATATTAGGGGATTAATCAAAAAATCCTATATTACTTGATAATGATATGTATACTTGCGTAGTATCCCAATATATATAAATTGAAAATTTAAATTCTTATTTTCTTCGAATCAAATTTTTGGTATTGTTGTAGAGTAAGAAAATATAAGTGAAAAATATAATAAAAAAATGTTGTTATACTGTTGCATATAAGCAGTTTCGGGATCAAGTTTTTTGCATCGTTGTCGGCGAAGTGAAGTGAAATCCCTTTTCCTGAAGGGATAAAACTAAAATGCTATTGAATTCATTAGCATCTGGATCTATCAAAACTTGGGATGACAGCCCAAAGATTCCTAGCTAAGTATTTCCCACCTTAAAAAACTGTTAAACTTAGAAATGATATTAATTCATTTTGTTTGTATGAAGGTGAGTCAATATACAAAGATTAGAAAAGATTTAAGGAACTTTTTAGGAAGTGTTTGCATCATGCTCTACCCATTTCAAAATTTTTATAACCTTTTAGTAGGATCCCTTAGATCTATCATTGACGGTGTCGCTGATGGTTGACCCATGTCGAAGCCATTTGATGAAGCTTACACTTTAATTGAAGAAAAGTCTATTAATAATTTCCAATTGCCTTCTAAAAGGTTAAATCTTAAAAAGCTAGCTAGGGTTCATGATACAAACGTGCTTTCAATTCTTACTTCTCAGGTAGCAGTTATATCTAGGAAGTTGGATCAATTTGGAATGAATCGACTTCAAATATCTCTAGTAATTGAGGAAATTTTGTAAGGAAATTGTTTGTTCTAAAACTTTGTCATTATGGTTGATTCTAAAACTTCATCATTTGAGATCTATCATTAAATGCAATTAATGATAGATCTACAAGCCTTATTCCAACTTCTATATCCTGGTTGGAAGAACCATCCTAGCTTTAACTGGGATAATAATTCTGGTGGGGAACCAATAATGAGTAAAAAATCAAGCAAATCTTGTAGGAAATTGGAATAACCCTTGTAGTACCAACTATAGACCTTCTTATCCACTAGACTTTAACAATAATACACAATTTAAGGAGAAGAAGTGTCTTTGGAGGAGGTTGTGTTGCAAATGGGAAATCAACTACAAAGTCAAGGTGTCGCATTAAGGAATATAGAGAATCAATTGGGACAAATTGCTAACTCACTTAGCAATTGGACCCAAGTAACTCTTTCTAGCAATGTTGAGATAAACCTTAAGGAGAAGAATAATGAGCAATTTAAAGCTATACAACTAAGAAGTGGAAGAGAGATGGAGGATTTAGTTTGAAAGAAAACTGAGGTTGAAAAGAAGACTATAGAAACTGAAAAATCTGAAGAACATGTTTCTAAATATTAGGAGAAACCAGTCTCTACTGTTAAGATTAACTTAGAAAAACCACCACCTTCGTTTCCTCAAAGACTTCAACAATAGAAGTTGTATCAACAATTTTCAAAATTTTTGGATGTATTTAAGAGGTCAACTATCAATATTCCTTTCATTGAAGATCTGGAAGAAATGCCCAGTTTTGTAAATTTTATGAAAGAAATCATTAATAAGAAGAGAAAGTTTGGAGATTATGAAACAGTTGCCCTTAGTAAGGAGTGTCGTGTTATAATTTAAAAAATGTTTCCTCAAAAACTTAAAGATCCAGGGAGTTTTGCTATTTCCTGTGCAATAGGAAATTTTTGGAAAAGCTTTATGCGATATTGGAGCAAACATCAACCTTATGTCTTAATCTATTTTCGGAAGGTTAGGTATCAGAGAAGTTTCTCCAACTACTGTAACCCTTCAGTTAGTTGATTGATCGATCACTTATCCAAAGGATGTTATAGAAGAAGCATTAGTTAAAGTGTATAAATTCATCTTCTCTGTTGACTTTATAGTCTTAGATGAGGAGGAAGATAAAAAAATTCTAATGATTTTTGGGAGACCTTTCATAGTTATCAGACAAGCTATGATAGATGTGCAAAAAGGTGAACTAACTTTGAGAGTAAGAAATTAGGAAGTTACATTTAATGCGTTAAGGTCTATGAAATATCTTGTTAAAGGAAGTGAAGATAAGTATTTTTCGGATGGACTTAATTGATTATTTGTGTAGTAGCCATTTCTGAGAGGATTGTGAAGTAAAATTAGTTGAAACGAGAGTTAGATAACTAGAAGGATATTGATTTCCAAGATGAGTTGCAAATACTGACTACTAAAGATTAAAAATTTGTCCAGGAGAGGTTTTAGATTCTAGATGCAACATAAAATAGTAAACTACTCATTCCTTCAATTTAGGAAACTCTTGAACATGAGATGAAGGAACTTCCTACACATTTAAAATATGTTTATTTAGGGAAATCATCTACATTACATGTCATCATGTCATCAGATTTGACTCAATTACAAGAGGAAAAATTAATGAAAATTCTAAGAAATTATAAGAAAGCTTTCAGCTGGACCTTAACAGATATTTAAAAATTAGTCCTTTAATTTATATGCATATGATCCTGATGTAAGATAATCGTAAACCCTGTGCAGATCAACAACTGAGGTTAAATTCAATTATGAAAGAATTTGTTAATAAAGAGATATTAAAGTGTCCTAATGCAAATATTATCTATCCTATATCAGATAATGCTTGAGTTAGTCCTATAAATTGTGTTCGTAAGAAAGCGGGAGTGAAAGTAACTGTACATGAACATAATGATGTAATTCTGACAAGATATGTCACTAAGCGGTGAATTTGTATTGACTACAGGAAATTGAATTTAGCTATCATGAAAGATCACTTTCCTTTACCCTTTCTAGATCAGCTGCTGAATAGGTTAGCTGGTTACCGATACTTTTGCTTTTTAGATGGATATTCTAGATATCATCACATACCTATAGCACCTGAGGATCAAGAAAACACTACATTTATGAGCCCTTATGGGACTTTTGCTTTTAGAATAATGTCCTTTGGGT
This sequence comes from Phalaenopsis equestris, assembly GCF_001263595.1. Taxonomy (NCBI): domain Eukaryota; kingdom Viridiplantae; phylum Streptophyta; class Magnoliopsida; order Asparagales; family Orchidaceae; genus Phalaenopsis; species Phalaenopsis equestris. The sequence goes on along the minus strand of NW_018165773.1, from coordinate 229,536 downwards.
TATGCAATGAACTTGCTACTTTTCAAAGGTACATGATGTTTATTTTTTGTGAATTGATTGAGAAAGGGATAGAAGTATTCATGGAAAATTTCTCGGTGTTTGGAACCTCATTTAATTCATGTTTAGATTTTTTTAGCAAAGATGCTAAAACGCTATGAAGAGACTAACCTTGTTCTCAATTGGGAAAAATGTTAATTCATGGTCACAAGAGGAATTATTCTGGAACTTAAAATATTTGAAAATGGAATTGAAGTGGACCCAACAAAGATTCAAGTAATTTCTAAACTACCACCTCCTACCACTATGAGGAGAGTTAGAAGTTTTCTGAGACATGTTGGATTCAATATGTGATATATTAAAGCTTTCTCAAAAATGTCCTAGCCTTTATGCCATTTTTTAGAAAAATATGCCTTATTTAACTTTTATCAAGATTGCCTAAATCCATTAATATATTAAAGGAGACATTAATCACCACTCCTTTTATAGTCTCACTTGATTGGGGAAGGCCATTTGAGTTGATGTGTGATGCGAGTGATTATGTTATTGGGGCAATGTTAAGACTGTTGACCTCACTTTTGGTTAAGGTCTAGTTTTTCCTCTTTAGTATCCTAGGAACTAGCTATAGGACTTTTCTGTTGACTATTCCTAGAGAACTAGCTACAGGACTTTTCTGTTGACTATTCCTAGAGGACTTGAAAGGAACCTTCACTATTAGAAACTCTAAACTCTTCTTTGCTCAACTTGAAGTTCTGCATATTAGTTCTGACCTCTAGCATTTGGTAGGTGGGGTCATTATAGGAGAGCTCAAGGGGAGTCCCCATAAAACTGCTTGGCCTTAAGGTTAACCCTGTGTTGATCTTGAGCTGGTGCATACCCTGTCACTCACTAGCACATTACACCTCCACTCACTACCTTAAGCCTAAGCCAACCTAACTTTGACCCCCTCTACCCTTTGGGAGACTCATGTAGTTGGTCCCCTAAACCCACTAGCCATAGGCTAAGGTCTAGCTAAGAATAGCACACAAAAGACCCAATGTAGAGGTTTCCATTGGTCTATGGCTCAAATAGGGTGGTTGGCATATCACTTTCACCAAAATACCAAACTTAGCCTTTTACCCCCCAAATCTACCCAATTTAACAAAACACCCCCAAATCCCAAATTTGACCAGAATTACCCAAACTACCCAATTTTATTCAAAAATTATCTCAAATCATTTAAAATTACCCAAATTTCCCAAAACCTCCCAAAAATTTTCAAAATTACCAAAATACCCCCAAATTTGCCAAAATTACAAAAATACCCTTGGTGGCCCAAACTTTACCAAAACACTCCAAATAATTTCAAATGCCTCCAAAATCAATTTGGACCCTTCAATTAAACCCAATTTGACCAATTTGATCATTTTGACTAAAACCCCAAAATTGACCCTCATGGCCCAATTTCTCCAAATTCATCCCAAATGACCCTCAATTTCATCCCAATTTTTCCCAATCCCAATTTCCCCCAAATTCAATTCTAAACACAAATTCATCATGCCTACCCTCAATTTCATCCCAATTTTTCCCAAATTCAATTCTAAACACAAATTCATCATGCCTATGATCATTTCAAACTAAATACAAGCTTAATTCTTTAAGCTCAATTTTGATCCAAACCTAAACCCCCAATTTTGACCATATGACCCAATCTCACCCAATTGAACCCCATAGCGTACTAAATTGCCTCAATTTGGATCACAAACTCTTTCTAACACTCCTAATAATCAAATTAAGCCTTTAATTGGCCTTTCTCTAGCCTCAATTCCACTTAATTTCAACCTAACTTCAAAATCCTCAAATTTTCCCCAATTTAGCCACATGCACAAATTCCACCAAATTGAATGCCCTAACCCTAACATTGGCACCCAATTGATACTGAAAAATCCTTATGACATTCCCCTAGACCATTTTGAGCCATCAATTTGGACCTAGACCAACTCTAGCCTAGCCTAAACCCACTATTGAACCATCTAAGGGAAGCTATGGACCAATGGCTCCCTAAATTAAGGGATTTCATCCCTTTCTTGGGTCTAAACCAAAATATCTCCACCATCATGCCAAACCATTAAGGGTTAATCATAATTAACCCTTCCACTGGCTCACCTGACCACTTGACCACCTTCTCTGCTTTGGCTAGCTACCCTAGTCGCCGGAAAACCCCAAAATTGAGAGCTACATCACCATAATTAACCCAATTGAACTTATCTAAGCTGTCAAACCCCAATTGCTTTTTGGAGCTCTTTTGCCCTCCACATAAGCAGATTATTGCACCCATTAATTGACCCTGAGCTCCACCCCAAGCCCCTCTAATTAAACTCAACTCCTCCATGGCCAAACTAAAGAGAGCACCAATTTCCTTGGGGAAACTCTACCAATTGCTTCTAGAGACTCTCCAAGACCTCCTCAGCTCAAGCTCACCCTTTTCCCCCTCTGGTTCCCACTCTTAGAGCCCAATTTTTAGCTCAAAATTTTAGTTCGAACCAGGATAAATTTCTCCACACCTCCATAGTGAACCAAACTCTAATTAATTATGCCCACACCATCATCAAAGCAAAATGAGCTGATCCCCCACAAAATCCCCCTCTTAAACAGCATCTAGCATACCTCTAGGCCAACACCTAAAATCGAGCTTGATCGAAATCATACATAGGCATTTCACGAGGGCCCAGGACTTCAACTAGAGGTTTTTTGGACTCAACCGATACTTCTCCAACCATCTAATTGAGGTATTGATACACTTAAAATATATAGTATTTTTAGACACATTTTTATACATATTTTTGAGATATTACGCTTGAATGGAAGTTATTTTTGGGGTTTTTCTTGTATATACAAGTAAAAATAGAAAAAATGCTTAAAGGAGTGAAAAAAGGATCAAATTTGGATTAAAAAGGTGAAAAATAGTGCAAAAGAGTTTTGGCGTCTAAGCGCCAGATCCGGCACTTAAGCGCCAATTAAACAGAGAAGGCCGTGCCTAAGCGCCGAGACCCCGCGCTTAGCGCCAGTGGCAGTTACTAGACGAGTAAATTCAGTTTTCATGAATTTCGAAGAGGTTTTTGAAGCATCCATTGGCTTAATAGGTGGTTGTAACCACCATGGACAAAAATTATCATGAAAAGAAGCGCCTCTTGGGCAAATACATCAAATCAAGATACATTTTTTAAGAGATCCCAAGGCACCTCTTGGAAAACTATAAAAGAAAGAAGAGAGGACTTAGAAAAGGGTCCTGAAAATATTGGCAAGTTTTGAAAGTTCTTTTCTGGGGAGTTAGTTCGGAGAGATTTTCCGGAACAACTTTTTATTTACTTTATCCTTTTTTTTATTTTGTTTTGAGTGATTGTAAAAGGGAAGAGATTCAAAGGAACTTCAAGAGTTTGGTGGAGGACCTGAGATAAGTTTTTATCTTTTTGTTTTAGACTACTTTTGGTTTTAATTGATAATTATTGTTGGTTTGACAATGATTTCTTCTTTTAAACGAAGTGTGTTTTTGTTTTCTCTATGGATTATGAGTATTTTTCTTTATCTTTCTCCTTAAAATGATAAGTAATTAAGTTTTGGATGGAAGTTGTGGAGAGTATTGATCTTTGATATTGGAAGCAGTTGTAATGATTTAAATCTATGCACTTCATTTACTTCTTGATTTGTCCAATCCAGATGTTAAAATTTATTGTGAGAACATGTGAGAATCGGGTTGGTATTGTCTCAGTCAACAATTGAAAAGAATCACTTGAGGTTGTATGAATGAGAATGTAGTTCTGTTGAGCTCACTTTTGGTTGAGGTTTAGTTTTTCCTCTTTAGTAGCCTAAGGTCTAGCCATAGAACTTTCCTATTGACTATTCTTAGAAAACTAGACATGGAACCCTCACCATTAGAAATTCTACCATCTTATTTACTCAACTTGAAGTTCCACGTGTTGATCCTAACCTCTAGCACTTAGTATGTGGGGTCACTATGAGGGAAACTCAAGATGAGTCACCCTTAGGATTACTGGACCTTAGGGTTGACCCTAGGTGTTTGTCTTAAAAAGTCTTATATTACTTGATAACGATACGTATACTTGTGTAGTATCCCAATATAAATATATATAAATTAAAAAGTTAAATTCATATTTTTCGTCAAGATCAAGTTTTTGGTTTTGTTGCAAAATAAAGAAATATTAGTGAAAAATACCATAAGAACTATTGTGATACTGTGCATAAGCATTAGGTATGGGATCAGGCATCCCCTCTCAGACAAAAGTATAAAGCTCTAACTTTAATTCGAGCCTTTTTTATTCATTATACGTATTTACTGTATTTCATACCCTATATACCATATAGATAGATTCATCATGAGTAGATGAAGGTGTAGAAACAAACCCCATGCGATTTGGTTGAGTCTAGCTCAAGATCTTAAGGTTTTAGTGTGGACGGTTCACGGGTTAGGTCACTTGGAGATGATAAACGGATGTTGTCCGATCACGTGTTTATCCATCAGACGGTCTTGATGAAGCCGCACGAAGTTATGATGCATAAAACGCAGATTGTGTAGCAGTTGAGGGGGCTGGTGGCGTCAAATAGTGGAGCGACATGTGGGCTTTAGCAGACTCTTAGGATGACGCGGCGTCGCGTGGATAAGTAGAAAAATATGGATTTTTATTTATTTATTTTAATTCCAAAACTTCAAAAATTGATATCTTTGTGTAGGAAAATCACAAAAATAAAATAAAAATACCCTC
>NW_018165773.1:223748-224607 GCF_001263595.1 Phalaenopsis equestris | reverse complement strand
ACACACTAGATAACTCAACCTTGTCGCGGCAAGAAGCTTGGAGCTAGCATGGTGGACAGCACGACCATCTTCAACAACAAAACCTGTCTTCCCCAGTTAAACCAATCTTCCTTCCTTAAACTTAAACAACAAAACCATAGGACTTCGAGGTCACTTGCTTATGCAACGTAAATCCTCACCTTATCTTTAGGCCTTTGCATGGTCCTGCTATACAATATAAGCCCTAACTCGTCTTACGATTCCAAGGTTGTCTTTTGTCATGGCCTAAATCCTCACATCTTCTAGACTATTTGTGTGACCGTTTCACACAAATGTAAGCCCTAATTAATAAAAATTGGCAGGATGAAACATTTAAATATTTCTCCTCTAAATTGAAGCCAAATAGTAGGATAGCTTTGGAAGTCACCAAGGTTCTCCTCAGGATCTGTGACATCCCCTAGTTTTTCTTTCTTTAGATTCCAAAAATAAATTATTCCAAATTTGAGTCATTCCCTTTTTACACCTCCTTGTCCCATCTCTTTAAAAAGCCCCATCCTTTGAAATTCTTGAAGACAATATCCCCTGGATTTTAATGAGAATTTTTTGAGGAGACTTTGGCTATCTAAGATGTAATTAACTATAAGGGCTTGCCTTTATAAGAAACTTTCAAGAACCCAACTTAATATAAACATTATTTACTTCTTTGTGTTAAATAGGGGAACTTATCAGCTTATAATAAATTGGTTTCACAGACCAAACAATTGTTAAACCTTTCTTAGATTATTTTATTGAGCCTCACTATCAAGTACAATGCTCTTTCATCTAAAATTTTTAAGATATAGGATTGGTTTGATTTCATATCATTATAATATATACCAAC
>NW_018165773.1:217087-221889 GCF_001263595.1 Phalaenopsis equestris | reverse complement strand
CGAACCCAGCATAATATAAACCCTATTTAATTCCTTATGTTAAATAGGGGAATTTGTCGGCCAATACATTGGTTTCGCAGGCCAAATGGATGTCATAACTTTCTTTAGTTTATTTGATCGAGCTTCACCCTCAATTCTTGTGTTCATTCTTCGGGATAGATATAGGATTTGAGATAAAGCGCTCTTTCATTTAAACTATGAAAATTATGGGGTCAGTTTGACTTCATCTTTTTCAAAAATAAAAAAAATATTTTTTTTTTTAAAAAAAAGCATCCTTCCGAAGCGGGCAATGGGATTTCAATTCCTATGACCGACAGCTTCTTACGGGCAAACCCCACACCAAAAATAGTGTCGACACTGTATTTCATACCCTATATACCATATAGATAGATTCATCATGAGTAGATGAAGGTGTAGAAACAAACCCCATGCGATTTGGTTGAGTCTAGCTCAAGATCTTAAGGTTTTAATATGGACGGTTCACGGGTTAGGTCACTTGGAGATGATAAACGGATGTTGTCCGATCGCGTGTTTATCCATCAGACGGTCTTGATGAAGCCGCACGAAGTTATGATGCATAAAACGCAGATTGTGTAGCAGTTGAGGGGGCTGGTGGCGTCAAATAGTGGAGCGACATGTGGGCTTTAGCAGACTCTTAGGATGACGCGGCGTCGCGTGGATAAGTAGAAAAATATGGATTTTTATTTATTTATTTTAATTCCAAAACTTCAAAAATTGATATCTTTGTGTAGGAAAATCACAAAAATAAAATAAAAATACCCTCTTGCTAAGTGAATGGAGGAGAAAAATGTGGATCAAAAATAAAAATTATTTGAAAAGTTTATGATTTTTAATTAATTAAATAGCCCGCGGGGTATTTTAGATCATTATGATTTAATATTAATCACCATTGCTTGAAATTTTTAGGGTTTGTTCTTCATGAGAGAGAAAATCTTCTTTAATTTTTCCTAGGTCAGAGAGCATCTCTATGCTTCAAACCTTAATTTTCAAGTTTAAGTGGTTGTTTTAGCGTATTCTAATTATAGAATTAAAATACCCATCAGAAAATTATGGGATTAATTTTTGTAGGTTTCCTATGATCACAGGAACTTAGAAAAAATCTTGTGATGGTTTTAATAATTTTGTATTTTTTTAATGTTAATTAAGTGTATAAATATTATATTAATTTATTTAAATTAAATAATAATAAAAAAGTAATGAAATCAATTCCACATTGTTAATAAAAATCATTTTAACCTACGCGACAAATTTTAAATTTATTTGAATTGATTTAATAATTAAAAGTGATTTTATAAGTGAAAATGGTATTTTTCTACAAAAATAAATATATTAAATTAAATAACTTTAGAAAATTTTGGAAAAGTGGCTTTCTTAGTTCCTTATGATTAGAGGCGCTTAGAAAAATTAAAAGTTATTTTTGAGAAAATATTTGATTTTTGAGCTTTATTTTGAATTTAAAATAATTTAAAATAAATAAATATCCCAAAAATACCAAAATATTTTAAAATGCGTCTAATTGTTCCTTGATCACTTAGAACTCATTAGGATATTCTCCTAATTTTGTAAGTTAAAAATAAATTTTTAAAAGCTTAAAATGAATTTATCTTATTTTCCCACTAAAATAATTATAATAAATAAATCAAAAATTATAAAATGCAAAATTTATTTCTCTGAGTTCCCTAGGTTCAGAAAGGTTTAATAAAAAAATGAAGAATAATTTTTGTAAATAAAACATCTTTTCCATTCAAATTAAATGATAAAAATCAGTAATAAGATAAAAATAAGTAATAATTACAAAATTAAATTAAAAATTTAATTCAAAAAAATCATGAAATTTTGTCTAAATGTTTCTCTGACCTAAGGGGACCTCTAATAATTTTCTTATTAATAAAAGCTTTATTTTGGATAGTTAAGCAAATTAATTTTGAAAATGCTACTCTTTAAATTTAAATAACTATTTAAATTAAATTAAATTTTGAAATCCACATTTTCTTCTCTGATGTTTCAATTGGTCCATGGATAGGACTCTCTAAAATTTTTTTCAAAGTCATTTGAATTTTTATTAATGAGTTATGACGTGAAGAGTCCCAAAGGCAAAGGAGTAACTTTAGGTTTTGGTGCCTCAATCAAGATTTATGATTAATCAATGGGAAGATGGTTAATTTTGATCCTAACGACATGTTTGGATGATTGAAATACAACGGGATTAAAAGGTAAGAACTCACTTACCACCTTTTTTATAATAAGAACAAAATTGTAATTTCCTTAATGATCATGACTTGGAAGTCAATCAAAATTAAATGATTCTCAAGTGATGGGTCCGAGTTAGGAAAATAATATATAATTAATTTTAAGCCCATAATTGGTGACAATGTGATCTTTCAATAAGAATGCATGTTTTTTAAATCAAAATTCTGCTAAGTTATCATCTCACCTATTGTGATTGTTCAGGGCTTGGTAGTGGCCTAGGCTTGACATTTGAACTCTTTTGATTGGATTCAGAAGATAAAATGATTGATGATTAACACCTTTTTACACTACAAAGCCCGATTTAAACTTTGGAAACTAAAACCTTTACTTACTCAAATTTGCCTTAGAGGCACCCACTCACATAACTCTTAAATGAAATATCGATTGATTAAATGAGTGTCCTAACTTTAGGATAAATAAAACATCAAGTTTCCTTGAGCAATGGGATAACCTTAGCTTAACCTTGGATGATTAATAAAATGATATAATAAGTTCAAAATGACCTCAAAATATTTCAAGAAATCTTCAAAATGATTTAGGGTCATACCGCGAGCACTTTGAAATCTTTTGAATATTTTGAAAAGCAAACTGAACTTACTATATTTCGTTCTAAAATCATCCACTAAGATCTTCCGAGACTCGATAAAGTCATAACTTGGGGTTCGGTAGCTATACATTCATCTACTCTTGCAATTTGAATTCCTTAGAAATTATATGCATGTTGCCAAAGCTAACCTTTCAGGTGGAGGAACGGGAAGAATCGACAGGTACGCTTTTAAGTTATTACACCACAATTTACTTTGCACCTCTCATTTCCTACTTGTAGACTTGCATGTTAAACAAAAATGTCACCCAACATGTTAAAACTAAAACTTTAGGATAGCCAAAAAACTGAAACCAAAACTAAAAATTAAACAAGATAAAGTTCATCGCCACAACAGTTAAAACATAAGATACTCAAAATTTAATCACAAACGAAATAACAAAAAAAACTGCAAATAAATTAAAACGTCTCTATCAAATGACTGGGAATCCCTCGAAGGATGTAACCTATGGTTGCTAACAAGATTTCCCACAGTCTAAATGAAAATATAGAACTCGTTAAGTTGAGTCTAGAAAATTCATTTAGACTAAGTGAATCTGAAAGCAAATAGTGGTGCCAAAGTGAGAGAACCGTAGGATCCTAACCGGTATCGCTCGAATCAGCTTTAACATTCCCTATTATATTTAAATAACCATGATTTTAGGAAACACTTGATTTGAGAATGACTTGACACATTAGAAAACTTAAACTTGCTATAACGAGGAGCTTGTAGCTAGCATTGTGGGCAGCATGACCATCTTCAACAGCAAAACAACCATTCCTTAGAATTAAAAAAACTGAGCCATGGCACTTTGAGGTTGTCTGCCTAATGTGACATAAATCCTCAACTTTCCTTTAGGCCTTTGTAGGATTCTAAGGTTGTTCAACTATATAATATAAGCCCTAACAAGCTTTAGGATTACGAGGTTGTCGTTCGTCACGACCTAAATCCTCAAATCTTCCAGACTATTTGTGTCATCATTTCACATGAATGTAAGCCCTAATTAATAAAATTGGCAAAATGAAACACTTAAATATTTCTCCTCTAAATTGAAGCCAAACTATGTGATAGCTTAGGAAGTCACCGAGACTCTCCTCAGGATCTGTGACATCCCCTAGTTCTTCTTTCTTTGGATTCCAAAAATAATTGTTCCAAATTTGTGATTTTCCCATTTCACACCTCTTTGTCTGATCTTGTTGAAAAATTTTATTTATTTGACCTTTTTTGAAGACAATATTCCCTGCTTTTTATAGAGAGTTTTCTTAGGTAACTTCGCTTATCTAAGATGTAATTAACTATAAGGGCTTGTCTTTATAGAAAACTTTAACGAACCCAGCTTGATATAAACCCTATTTAACTTTCCATGTTAAATAAGGAAACTTTTCGGCTTATAAAAAAATGGTTTTCACATACCAAACGGATGTCATATATTTCTTAGTTTATTTGATCGAGTCTCGCCCTCAAGTCTTGTGTTTATCTTTCGGGATAGATACATAGCTTGAGGTGTAGTGCTCTTTCATCTAAACTTTGAAAGATATGGGATCAGTTTGATTTCGTATTTTTCTAAACTAAATATATGTATATAAATTAAATTCCCTTCCAAAGCAGACGTAAGGATTTCCATTATGGCAACCGACAGCTTCCACAGGATGATAACCCTAAAATTGTGCCGACAAACCATAACAAAAAATAATTTAAAGCTGTCCAATTAAGAAGTGGAAGAGAATTGGAGATGAGATTCAAAAGAGATTGAAGTTGAGAAAGAGGGTAAGGAAATTGAAAAGTCTGATGGAGACATTCCTCAAGACCTAGAAAAAACGTGATCCCGATTCCGGCGACCTAGAGCTTCCACAGGACCACCCCCTAAAAATTATGCCAACAAGGATAAATATATGATAAAATTTTTAGAGTTATATACTGTGTCTGTAAAACCCTTAATGAATCTAA
>NW_018165773.1:187820-216570 GCF_001263595.1 Phalaenopsis equestris | reverse complement strand
TATATATATATATATAGACCTTGTGATAGATGTCAGAGATTAAATAATATATCTAAGCAAAATGAGATGCTCCTAAACATTATTTTAAAAAAATGAGATCCTTAGTGTATGGGGTTTAGATTTTATGGGACTATCTGTACCATCTTTTGGAAACATATATGTTTTAATTGTTGTGGACTATGTTTAAAAATGGATTGAGGTAGTAGCTCTTCCAAACTTTGAAACTCAAAGTATAGCCAAATTTTTCAAGAAGAATATTTTCAATAGATTTGGCATGCCTAGAGTGATCATTAATGATGAAGAAAGTCATTTTAAGAAAACAAAAATTAGGACACTATTTGCTAAATATGGAATTACGCATAGAATAGTCACAGCTTATCATCCTCAAACCAATGGCTTAGTAGAGGTATATAATAGAGAAATCAAGAGAATTTTAGAAAAGACTATTAATAATAGTAGAAAAGATTGGTATGCTAGACTCGGTGATGCATTATGAGCTTATAGGACAACTTACATAACTTCTATAGGAATATCACCTTATAGGCTCATATTTGGAAAAGCTTGTCACATGCTAGTGGAATTAGAACATAAGCTTCATTCGTCTATTAAGAAATTCAATTATAACTTGAAAGAAGCAGGTGAGAAAAGATTTTTGCAGTTAAATGAACTTGAAGAAATTAGAAAAGAATCTTTTGAAAATGTAAAAATATATAAAGATATGATGAATAATTGGTATGATTGGAAGATTCTTAGGAATGAATTTGAACATGGATAAAAGGTTTTGCTATATAATACAAGATTGTAATTATTTCATGAAAAACTTAAGTTAAGGTGGTCGAGGCCATTTACTATAATTCCAGTGTATCCTTTTGGTGCAATCGATATTAAAGATCTTAAAATTGGTAAAGTTTTTAAAGTGAACAGACAAAGACTTAAACTTTACATAAGTACAAATAAGCCTATAATTAATGAAGTTTTAATGCTGGGTCTACTTGAGTAAAAATCTAGATCCGTCGAGTTGAAGATGTTAAACCAAGCACTTTTTGGGAGGCAACCTAAGGTTTGCATGTGTGTTTATTTGTATTTTAGTGTGTTATACTTAATTTTATTGTGTTGTGGTTTGATTGAAGTTGTGTGTTGAATTTTTTAGGTGTGAACTACATTGCTTTGATTTTAGTAAGTCATGAGAGTGACGATTCCATAGCTTCTCAATGTAGCTAAACTAATATTTTCTCTCTAACGGTAGTTGGATTAACTAGTTCACTACATTTTTGTTCTCAATTAAACTTAAGGACTTACTTGAGAAAGATTAAGTTTGGACATAGGACAAGTCCATATAAATTATATTACTTCCTTTATCTGACATGTTTTTTATCAGGAGGGACTAATAAACCAGCTAGTAGAGGAATATGATGATGATCTTGACATTATTCTTATTATTGTTAGAGGTTCATATTTTAGGAGATGAGGTAATATCTAGGATTGGCAACACATAAGCGAACATATCAAGGAAAATCTTATTGATGGGTTATATTAATAAATTATCTATAAGCACCCAAATATCTTTGGAAGGAGATTCCATTAAAAATTGGAAGTAAGGAAGAGAGGTGTGATGAGAAGGGGGAAAAGTTAGCTTTATCTATCTCTTATGTTTATGAGTTTATTAGAGTGATTGAAGACTTGAGGAGGATTAAAATACTTAATTCAAAAGACCAAGATCAAGTTGGGTCATGCAAATAGGTTCCATGTACCTAAGGCATTACAGTGCTTAATATAGCACTGACGCCTACGCACCAAGGCACCATACCTAGTGCCCTGGCGCTACTTTCCCATCGCTTATGCGTCGAACTTACCTGCTCAACAAAAAATTGACTGAACACCCCGATTTTGGTCATTTTCATGTGAGACACATCCCAACTTTTCTCAAGAGAATTGAAGAAGTTTCCTAGAGATTTTGTTATTTATGCATTTGTGATCATTCTTTGACTGAACACCCCAATTTTGGTCATTTGCATGTGAGATCCATCCCAACTTTTCTCAAGAGAATTGAAGAAGTTTTCTAGAGATTTTGTTATTTATGCATTTGTGATCATTCTTGAGCTTATGGAGAGTAAAAATTCATCTTCCTTAGGTAAAATTTCTCATCTTAACCTTGCAATTTTTTTCTTTATTCGGAGAGCTTTAAGGTTTTTTGAAAAATAGTGGAGAATAAGAGGAATTATTTGGAGAGAGTTGATTTAGCTCTAAACTTGAATATTGAGGCAATTACATCCTATATTTGAACTCATTCCATCATTTATTTTCTTTATTTGCCATGGCACCCAAGATCAGGGGGGGGTGGGGGGGGTGGGGGGTAAAGATAAAAGTTCCTTTGATAGTAAGAAATTCATTAGCTTCAAAGCTCAAGAGAGATACAATGAATTTCTTATGTCAAAGAACTGATTGTTGAGCTGGGCTTCAATAGCTCTGGTGGTGATGTGGAAAGTATCATTGTATCTCATCATTGGGAGGCCTTTTGCTACACCACTAATGTAGTTATTATTTATGTAGTCAGAGAGTTCTATGATAATCTTCCTGATGCCTCTTATGATTCAGTATTTGTTAGGGAGAAGAGAGTGACCATTACCCCTTTCATGTATCAATGCACTATTTTCTTTGGGAGATGTCTTTGATATTTTTTACTCTACATTTGTACCCTTTTATTCTGAGTTTAATGAGATTATTATGTTCTTGACCAATGGGAAGGGTACTCGAAAGGTGAGAAATGATCAAAAGGTCAACTTTTCTTCATCTAAGCTAAACACTCCATCAATGGCCTAACATTATTTCATCTCTGTCAGCCTTCTTCCTCCCACCAATCTCAGTGAGGTTACTAGAGAAAGGACTGCTTTGAACTATTGCATTCAGGCTATGAAGGTTATTGATATTGGCCCACACATATAACATTTTATTATCAATGTTGTAATGGAAAGTTCTACATTAGGGTTAGGACACCCATCTCTTATTTTCTCCATTTATCAAATGTTCGGGTTAGCTTACTACATCCATTAAAGCCCATTAGTAGGGCCAATGTAATTTTATATGATAAACAACTATTTTTGGACGTGGGTCTAGCTCTTCCCAGGTTCCTTCTTCTTCTAGTCCATCTACTTCATACGCACCAACTCGACATTCTATGAGCATGGCTACTATGTATGAGCATATGAAGATTAAAGAAGGTGATATTGACATCATTCAGAACCAAGTGTATAATAATGCAGATTATTTGGAGCATTTGGATCGGCAGGGCAAATGTATGAGTGATTATGAAGCTTGTGTTTAGGTTGCTCAGTTGGAAATGTATAGACAAAACCAATGGATTGAAGGAGATAAGATAGTGGGTTTTTCTACTTATCCTCCATATCAGCTATATGAACATCACAAGCCGATAGGGAGGACTCAAAAGATGATGGTGAGGATCATCACGACGAGAATGATTTGTAATTTCTTTCATTTGGATGTAAATGTACTTTTATATTTATGTTTTCCTTGTCACTATTAGATTATTATATTTTATTTTTATATTTGCTTCCTGTACTGTGATTTATATTTATTGCTTCTGTTTGGATGAACTAAATTAGTTTTTGTTATCAACTAGCAATTTCATATTCAAAGTGTTGAGCTGAGATTACTTATTTATACAGTTTTGTCTTTTCTGCCTATACTTGTATATTGTTTGCAATAGACTCATGTGATAAATATTACTTTAGTTTTATTTTCTCCCTGTTTATATTCATGCTCTTAATGTATACATGCTAGGGGGGAGAAAAACCTTTAAAAACTTAACTTTATTTGTCCTCAATAGCTTCCTTATAAAATTGATATCATTTTAAAATGATTTGTGATATGTGGTGTTACCTTTAGGATACTATAAGAATTTGATTTTGGGGATGTTTTAGAAAACTTAGTAGAAATTTTTGAAAGGACTATTCTAGAGTTAAGGTAATTTGTAGGAGACATTAAGAAAATGATTTTAGTATTTATGGTAGGAAAGAATTATATTTTTGAAAAACCAAGATTCTTAGATTTACACATTATAAGAATTGAGCTTCTAATAAAAACTGCTTTAAAACTAATATTTCAATTTTCAATTGAAGAAAAGTGATGGGTTTTGAACTTTAGGGGGAGGATAGTGAAATTCAAAACTATTAAAGACCTATCTAGATAAGTAATCCTCACATAAAAGTAGCAAGGATTGAAAATGATCTTAAAAGAAAAGCAAAAGTAAGAGAAAAGTAGAAGAAATGAAAAGTGAGTAGAAGCTTAAGGAGAAGCCTAATTAAAAATTGGTTTCACTTGAACTATCTTAAAGGAGAAAACATAGATGAAATCCTAAGCTTGGTCTTATTTTATAAAAACATTAGTTAAATCTTTACTAATAGAGTGCTTAAAATTCCATCTTTTAAACTTTCTAGGAATCCCAAGTTTGACAAAGTGTAATTAATTCTGAAATCGATAGAAAATCAGAATTCATAAGTTGAATACAATACATTCTTAAACCCTTATTCTATCCGTATTCATAAAATTTATTTTGTGTTGCACTATGACATTCCTAAGGCAAAATTGTAGGAAATCTTAATGAAGCCCATTACCATAAATAAACAAAATTTGGTTTTTAAATTATAGGGGTTACTTGAGGACAAGTAACATTTAGCTTTAGGGGATTTTGGTATGTCTCATAGCATGCTCAATTTTCTTTAAATTTAACATTTTTTTTTTGTTGAAATTGCACTTTAAAGAAATGTATTTTTGTGTTTTCATTGCAGATATAACATGTAGGATTATTGGAGCAGAAATGGAGTGAAACGAAGGTGAAATGGAGCACATGGGGATCAAGGAGCTTTCAGCACACTAGCACCTTGGCGCGTGCCTTAAGCGCCATGGTGTTCTACCCCAGGCCTTGGCGCCAGTCCATTAGTGCCTAGGCGCTAGTCATATCCAACAAACTGAGACAGAGGGGCCTTAGAGCCAGTCCAGTTGCACTTAGGCGCCAATTATATCCATCAAACTGAGACAATAGGGCCTTGGCGCTAGTCTAGCATTATTGAGGTGCCAATCATTATTCAGAAAAAAAGAGAGAGAGGCGCCTTGACACCAGTCCACCGATGCTTAAGCTCTAGAACTATCTAAGTTTCTGCAGTTTATTATACATGAAATTGGGAGTTAGGAAGCCATGGGAAGCAATTCAAACAAAGAGGAGGATCATTGTGGAAGATCTAAAGAAAGTCTAACGGTGCAAAAAAGGAGAGTTGAGAGCTAAGGTTTACATTTTCTTGCATTTTTTCAGAGAGTTTTGAGAGAATATTGTCCATATCTACAGTAAAAAAAAAATTCTAAGTCCAAAAATTTAGTTATTTTCCTAGCAACAATGCCAAAAACTTGACGCGACCTGCATCTATGCAATTATTTTAAGTTCTGAATGATGGTTGTAAACTTGACCCAATTTATATTTAGTGACTAGTGTGCAAAATAAATATGTGATGAAATTGAAATATGTGATGAAATTGAAATTGATTAATGACTTACACACTAAGGGTACTATTCAAGTATATGTATCGTTTCAAGTAATATAGAGTTTTCTTTAAAAATTATAGTATCGAACCCACAGGGAATACGAGAATTTCTTTATTAAGTTATAAATATCTCTACTTAAACTATAAACTAAATTTGCAGGAGAATAATATCTAGTCATTTGTAAAAGGATGTAACTAAAGTTGCTACTTCTAAATTAAAACTAAAAGTAAATGCAAAGTTTCTAAATTAAAGATGTGTAAAGAAATTTGATTATAATAAAAAGTTTTTCCCCTTTCAAGGAGATTGTAACCAGTGTAGGAATCAAATGCTTAAAGATGAAAATGAGGTATTGTGACAAATATGAACATGCATAATCTTTACCCTCTCCCGAGTGCATAAATAACATTGGTTAATCTTAAGTTAGGTTCCCGATTGTGTGGTAGTGCTGAGTAGATTCTAGCCTCTCACTACCACATTACCCACTTTGCCCTCTCAATAGGATCTACCAGGACTCGAGGTCCAACTCTAGACCAAAATGGTAAAGGATCTATCATGCCACCCTAGAAGCACCAATTCTATTCCCATAAAAACTTATCTCACTATCTATATATACTCCCCCTTGGACATGATATCGCCTCCATCCAAGGTTTAGTATGGTACTTATTAGTTGGTAAAATTATAGCCCTCGCAGGTCTATGTTTTGAAACAGATTTTAACATCACAAAGAGCCAGTTTTCAAAGTAAATAAAGAACCGGTGAAAATATCATCACAAATTTTTGGAATAAAAGAAATATTCAAAAAATTTTAATCACACACATGATTACTTTTTATTGCAAGGAGAAAAAAAAGAAAATTAAGCAGAAAACATGGGGATAACAAAACAAAACTTTATATATCCAAAAATTAAGTTTACAAGACAAATCTTAAAAAAAAATACAAATACTTATCTCAAACTCTTTCGCAATCCTCTAAAGTTTCCTAACTGAACTTGACTCCACAAAACTCTACAAACACTCACAATCACTAAACTCACACTATGGTGGTTATCAGGGGTCTAACCTATCAAAAAAAAACTCTCTTTTTCTCCTCCCCATGGACGTGTAGAAATGTCTTCTACATATAGAGCTCTGAAAACAACTAAGAGTCACTTAAAGAACCTTCCAAATTCAATGTATCATAGCTTATGTGCCCCTAGTGTGTGTTATTTTTCTGCGACTTTTATGTTAATTTAAATCCCCAGTAACAGTGCTAAAAACTTGACCCGTCCCAAATTTACACAGTAATTTAGCTTCCAAAAATATGGTCAAAATCTTAACCTAATTTATATTAAGTATTTAATGTGCAAAATTGAAATGTTATATAAAATATTTAAAATAGTTCGCACACTAGGGGTGTTGTATGTAAAGTGAACATATCAATTCAAGTAATATAGAGCTTTCTTTAAAAACCATAATATCGATCCCACAGAGAAGCGCAGTAAGAAATCCCTTGGGCTAATTCTAGTATACGGGCTAATTCTAATATACTACAATCAAGTCTTAGTTTGGAAGATGAAAATTCTTATGATAATTACATAAATCACAATATTCAAACTTTAAAAATTAAATTAAGAAAGACAAGCTAAAATGAGTTTAATGAATGCTAACAGAAATGTAACTAAAAGAACTAAGTTTACTAAAATAATTTCTAAATTTCAAAGTTAAATTTACTAAGACTAAATAAAGTAATGTGATGACGAGTTCAAATTTAATAAAGCATCATTTCCCTTTACAATAAGTACATAGTTAGTAAAGTAATTAAAATCATTTAAAATTATATATAAAATTGTATTGTACCAAATAGGAGAACTCCTATTTTTTATCCTCTATCAAGTGCATAAAGAACATTGACTAATCCAGAGTTTGTCCCCTAATTTCGTGGTTAGGTTGGGAGGATACTGTCTCTCACTTCAGAGCTCCCTTCTCCCTAACCTGAGGGTTAACAACCTCGCATTAATTTCCAATCAGTTAGAACAATTTGGGGATTTTAATATGTCACCTTAAAATCTTCAATTCAGCATCCAACAAAGTATATTAGCATCCAACAAAGAATTCAGCATCCAACAAAGTATATTTCTCTATTTATTTACACTCAAACTCATAGATTACATTCTCACCCAAGAAATTAAATGTGACTCTTACTTTATTGTAGAAAGCATAACCTTTCGGTTCTTATGTTTCTCAACAAATTTAACCTTTCAAATTGGCTAGATAAAAAAGTAAATGAATATCAGAGTTTGAATCATCACAAATTATTGACATTTAGAACCATATAAAACAAAATCAATTCTTCACAAAATCAAATCTCATTGTAGGGAGAAGGATAAAGAAGATTACTCAGAATTCATGAGAAGGATACGACAAAACTCGGATTTCATATATAAAAATAAGTTTACAAAATAAAGAAAGAAAAGAACACAACTTATCTCACACTCCTTCCTAAGAAAACCCCTAGAAGATCCCTTTAAGCACTTTCTCTCTTTATAATCACACTCAATTCTATCATAGAAATGTAATGAAGAAGAAATCCTCACCTTCCCTCTCCTCTTACAACCCTAGAAGAAAATTCTCTCTTCTCTAAAGCCTCCTTCTTACTCTCATGACACACTGATGCCCTAGACTCCTCTCTTTTTTAATTAGGGGCTGCCTCCTTTCAAAAAGAATTCAAAATTTCCTCACAAGTTCTCTCCAAAAGTCAAACCTTTTGAATCCCAAAAGACATGTACATTCATTCAAGAGACATATCCCTTCATTAAAGAGTCTTACAAAGTGTCTAGATTCATTGAATCACTCCATGGAGCATTCAAATCATTTAGAGCCTTCAAAATCTGCTTAAAATTCATCTCGAGCCACCTTAATCCGTCTTATATCATCTTTGGTGCTTTTGGTTCCAGTTCTGGCATCTCAGGCTCCAGTTCTCTAGGTTTTGGTGCCTCTAGAACATGTTCTCTAGATTCTGGCATCTCAGGCACCACTTTTGGCACCTCAGGTGCCACCCTGCAGCAGCTCCACCGCTTTGCTCCATTTGGCGCTGTTTCAGCTTCGTTTCACCCCGTTTATGTTGTGTTTCACACCTAATAGATATACCTACCAAATAAGCATGAAAACAATATTTCTTTAAAGTGTAATTTTATTCAAAAACATGTGAGAAATGTAAAGTAGATTAAGACATATCGAAATGTGCAAGTCAGAATTTTCTTTCTTACTCATTTTTACTCCAAATTGCACCAATTTTTGCTTCTTTTTCTCCAAAAGTCCATTTCTTGTACCTGAAACAAAAAATATGCAAAATACATTCCTTTAAAGTGTAATATCATTAAAAATCATTAACATTGAGCATAAAATATATGTGAAA
Organism: Phalaenopsis equestris; assembly: GCF_001263595.1. Lineage (NCBI taxonomy): Eukaryota > Viridiplantae > Streptophyta > Magnoliopsida > Asparagales > Orchidaceae > Phalaenopsis > Phalaenopsis equestris. Next base: position 207,623 of record NW_018165773.1, on the reverse strand, counting down.
AAGATATATATAAAAAAGTAGGTAATTTTTAGGTGTGTCAATAGTCTAACCGTTTATGGTGCCTATGCACCCAACCGTTGCGCCTAGGCGCTATCCATCCAGACTCTCTGGTTGTGTCAATAGTCAAACTGTTTATGGTGCCTATGCACCCAACTGTTGCGCCTAGGCGCTATCCATCCAGACTCTCTGGTGCCTAGGAGCCAGATCCCGACGCCTAAGTGTCAGGTCACCTTTTTTGTCTTTTGGCTTCATTTGACCCAATTTTGCTCCATTTTCTCTCCTTTTGCTCTTAAAATTCATTTCTTGTACCTGAAATCAAAAACACACAAAGTATTTTTAATTAAAGCGCAATATCCTTAAAAATGAGCATAAAATACACTTATAAAAATAGGTAATTTTTAGTCATATCTCATTTCTTATGACACCAATACTTTTGACTGCTAAGTAAACTCTGCATGCATAAAATGTTAAAGGATTTTTTTATGAAAGTCTATAAAAGTTTACTTATTAATCACCGTGATTGAGGCCAAAAATTGCCCTCCTTAGATTGTTTTGTTGGTAGCTTCTATCCAAAGTTGGATACACAACCCAACTCTGAGTGTACCCTAAACATGAATGCTTATGGCTCAGTTTGATCTTTCATATATATGCCACTTGTTCTTTTACACATGTGTTCGTGTTTTTCATGCTTGTTACATTCTCTACAACACTTATTTACTTTTTTCCTATGATTCTAACACTTTGCAGAAGCGGCAAGAACCTCAAGGTACGCACATTTTATTTTCCTTACTGCAATTTTTACACTTTACTGCACTTTTACTACACCTTTACTGTAGTATTTTCTTACAAAACTTGCAAAGCCCTTCGATTAAAGAATAGTAGGACACCTCATTTAGGAGGTGCACTTTGATAGGCCACTGACCAAACAAATTTACATGCTCACACATAAACCCTAAACCCATAGCTGCTACGTCACGAAGTTCGGAGCTAGCTTTGTGGATAACACGACGAGGATGCAAGAAAGTGTACAATAAATTCAAGAGACTAAGCACATGGACAGATTTACTCCAACTAAAATATTCCTTAGCTCTAAACAACTTAATCAATAAAACTCTGAGGTAGTTCATCTAGCATGATGTAAATTCTCACACCCTCGATAGATTCCTGCACAGTCGTATTGTGCAGCATAAGTCCAAACTCTCTTTAGACTCCGAGGTAACTCATCTGGCACGACGTATACTCTCCTATCTCTGTAGGATATTTGCATACTCAGGTATTATGAAAATGTATGACCTAAAAATAAAATTGGCAAGATTGAGCACTCAAATAACATTATCTCCAAAATGCAGCCAAACAGTAGGATAGTTTGGGAAACCATCGAGGTTCTTTGTGAGATCCCCTACCTTTCCCCTCCTTTGGACTCCTAAAATATCTATTCCCACATGGTCCTTCTCCACATGATTTTCTAGGTCCCCTTGGAAACCTAAATCTTAAATCTTTAAAGATTAGTACCTCTAATCATCATCGAGAGTCTTTTTAAGTGACTTTAACCATTTAAGATGAAATTAATAATAAGGGCTTGCCTTTATACGAAACTTGGAACCCAGGTAAAATAAAACCTATCTAATCATTCTATTGGGTAGAGGAACTTGTCGATCATACATAAAAGGTTCGCAGGCCAAACAGATGTCACTTCTATTGGGTACGGGAACTTGTCGATCATACATAAAAGGTTGGCAGGCCAAACAGATGTCATGAATTTGTTAGTTTATTTAACTGAGCCTTGTTGTGAAGTAATGTGTCCATCCCTCATAATGAGTGAATTACTTGTAGTGTTGTATTTGATTACTTAAACTATCAAATGGATGAAATTTTCTGAGTCTCTTTTTTCAGAATTAAAATTTTATTTTCAAAACAAAAAATGTTATTTTCAAAAATTACATATAAATTAAATTAAATTAAGTCCCAAAATCACCTTTCCAAAGAACACCCAATTTCAATGGCCAACATCTATCCTTCACGTGGTGATTTTTACTTTAGTAGTGTAGATGAAAATCAATCACATGTCTCTTCTGAAGCGTATGAATATCACCTAGGGAAGTCAACATCACAAGCTGTTTGTAATTTAACCTAGGATATGTTTGGGGCAACTGCAACTTAATAATAAGTTGTGCGCAGTAGCTGCCATAGGAAGCTACTGCACTGAAGCTGTGCGAATAAGCTGGCTGTCTGTTTATTTTTTACAGTTTGAAAACAGCTGTTCTGCAGCTGTTTTTAGATAAATGATCATTACGTCCTTATATAATAATGTTGTTTGCAATAGAACCGTGACACTAGTATATTTTATACTTCTGAAAAAAAATAAGTGCAGAAGAGTATAAAAAAATAAGATATACACCTCACTTAATAGTGAGTATCATGGTTACTAAAATAAAAAAAAGACTATTAAAATAATATTAAGTAATATGATAATGTTATTCTTAAAGTGCAGACAATATATGTCACAAGCTAAGTTATTCTTAAGGGATACTCTTCATGTCTGATCACTCTCAGCGGCAGAATTTTCCAACCTATCTGTCCACCAAAAAAAGTCACAGTTCTTCTTGATTTTCTATGGGCACATATAGAACTGTCTCCCGTAGCTATGTGGCTAACGTGAAATTACCAAGGAACTTTAGAGTCCACTGTGGAACTGCAGCTCTTGGAAGGTGTAAAAAATAATCTAGCTCATCTTTCTTGAATGCTTTAAAAGACACCCCATTAGACATAACACAAGTAGAAAATGATAAAATAAATAATTAATTAAAATTTTATGCAGGTGTGAGGTTTCAAAGAACTTAGTACATCAACCAAAAAAATGGTTCTTGGTTGCCTTTAACCCATGTAATACCAAGCTCATGTGTGTCACATGTGCATATTTATCCACCCCAAGGTGTATCACTCCAATAAACTCACAAACACATATGATAGAAGAAGCTAAATCTTCCTCCTTCTCATCACATCTCCCTTCTTTACTTCCAATTTCTAACGGATTGACCTTGCAAAGATCAATTGGGTGCTTATAGATATTTTACTAGAGCAAACCATTAACAAGATCATCCTTGATACATTGGCTATGTGTTGTCAACATAAAGTATTACCTTGTCTCTTAAAATATGCACCTCTAACAATAATAAGAATAATATCAAAATCATCCTCATGTTTATCACCAACTGGTTTATCACACTCATTTGATGACAACATGTTCATATAACGAAAGTAATAGTCTCTCGATAAACCTGTCTGATGTCCAAACCCAACATGCCTCCAGTAAATCCTCAAGTTTGGTTGAGAACTGAGACATAGTGAACACGTTAATCTAACTACCACCAAAGAAAAAATGTAAGTTTATCCACTACAAGAAGCTATGGAATCATCACACTCATAACATACTAAAATGAAAGCAAACCAATTCAAACCTAAACAAATCAACACACAACTTCAATCAAAACACAACATAACAATAATAACTTTAACACACTAACATACAAACAAACACACAAATGCAAACCTTGGGTTACCTTCCAAGGAGCGCTTGGTTTAATGTTATAAGCCCAACAAATTCAAATTCTTACTCAAGTTGACCCAACATTAGAACTTCATTAATCATAGACCTATTTCCACCTATGTAAGGTTTAAGTCTTTATCCATTCACTTTAAATAATTTACCATTTTTTGGATCTTTAATATCAATTGCACCAAATGGATACACTTTACTTACAGTAAATGACCTCGACCACCTGGACTTAAGTTTTCCAAAAAATAGTTTCAATCTTGTATTATATAGTACAACCTCTTGTCCATGTTCAAATTCCTTCTAAGAATCTTCTTATCATGCCAATTTTTCATCTTTTCTTTGTATTTTTTTTTCTTGCATTTTAATAAGATTAATGTATGATCTCCTTGAGTTCATTTAACTATAACAATCTCTTTTCACCATCTTTTTTCAAGTTATAATTGAATTCTTTAACAGGCCAGTAAGCCTTATATTTTAATTCCGCTGACAAGTGATAAGATTTTCCAAATATGAGCCTATAAAGAGACATTTCTGTATGAGTTTTGTAAGCAGGCCTATAGGCGCATAATGCATCATCAAGTTTTGCATACCAATATTTTCTATTAGGATTATCAGACTTTTCTAAAATTCTCTTAACTTTTCTAGAAGAAGCCTCAACTAAACCACTAGTTTGAGGATGATAAGCTGTAGCTATTTTATGCTTAATTCCATATTTAGCTAGTCATGCCTCTATTTTTCTATTCTTGAAATGGTTTCCTCTATCACTTATGATCTCTCTAGGCATGTTAAATCTTCAGAAAATAGTCTTCTTTAAGAACTTGACTACCCTTTGAGCCTCAAAGTTTGAAAAAGCTATTGCTTCCCTTTTGAGACATAATACACAACTATTAACATATATAAGTTTCAAAAAAGATGGTACAAACCGTCCCATTAAATCCAAACCCCGTACATCAAAGAATTCAATTTCTAAATTAAAGTTTAGGGGCATTTCATCTCTCTTAGATATGTTGCATACTCTCTGACATCTATCACAAGTTTTTACATATATATTCACACCCCTAAACAGAGTAAGATAATAAAATACAGATTATGAAATCCTAAATGAAGATTTATCAACAAAAATGTACCCCAAACTCAAAATCATGACATTTCCAAATTATTTCCTGAGTTTCTTCTAAAGGTACACATCTTTTGCTAACTTGTCTTTACATTTTTTTATAAGTATGGGTTATCCCAAAAGTAAGATCTCACATCATGAATGAACTTTTTCCATTGATGGTGTGTTAATCCATATGGTATAATATCACTTGCGATAAAATTCATTATGTTTGCATACCAGAAAAAGTGTCAATCAATAATAGCGTATAGTTGTTTGTTAGGAAAATTTTTATTAATTTCATCTTCAAAATTACAAGAATTTTCCAATTCCAGTCAAGATAAATGGTCATTTATTTGAATAAATGATCCTTTCTTATTAATACTTCAAAATCAAATTCCTGCATCAAAAGAACTCATCTAATTAATCTTGGATTAACATCCTTTTTTAACTTAAGATATCAAATAGAAAAATGATCGATATGAACAATACATTTAGTTCAAATGAGATAGGATCCAAATTTATCAAAAGCATATATTATTGCTAATAATTCATTCTTGGTCGTAGTTTAATTAATTTAAATTTCATTGAGAATTTTACTAGCATAGTATATAAATTTAAAAATTATATCATATCTTATCCTAAAACTACCCTAATAACATAATCATCAGCATCAAACATTAACTCAAATGGTCTACCCCAGTCAGGTGAGACTATAATAGTAGCGGTGATTAATTTTTCTTTTAAGATATTGAAGTAATTGAGGCAATCTTAATTAAAGTTAAATATGACATCTTTTTCTAAAAGATGGCATGGAGGCTTGATAATTTTTGAAAAATCTTTAATATATCGCTTATAGAATACAACATATCCCAAAAAACATCTAACTCCCCCCACTGTGGTAGGAGGAGGTAGTTTAGTAATTACTTGAATCTTGGCTGGGTCTACTTCCATGTCATTTTCAGATATTTTATGTCCCAGAACAATTCCTCCTACGATGATGAATTAACATTTTTCCCAATTGAGAACAAGGTTAGTTTTCTTCACAACATTTTAGCACCTTTGGCAACTGGTCTAAACATGAATCAATTGAAGTTCCAAACACTGAGAAATTGTTCATGAAAACTTTTATCCCTTTCTAAGTCAAATTTAGAAAATAGGTATCATGCACGTTTGAAAAGTAACATGTGCGTTACATAACCCAAAGGGCATTCTACTAAAAGCAAAATTCCCATAAGAAATTGTGAATTTAGTATTTTCTTGATCGATAAGAGCTATGGGTATTTGGTGATATCTAGAATAGCCATCTAAAAAGAAAAAGTATCGATGAACATCAAGTCTATCAAACATCTGCTCTAGAAAGGGCAAAGGAAAGTGATCTTTTTTAGTGGTTAAATTCATTTTTTTGTAACCAGTACAAATTTGCCACCCAGTGACTCGTCTGGTCAGAATTAATTCATTAAGTTCATTCACAACCACCGTACTCCACCTTTCTTAGGAACATAACGTATAAGACTAACATAAGAACTATAAGAAATAGGATAGATAATATATGTGTCTAACCACTTTAATATCTCATTTTTAATAAATTCTTTCATAATTTGATTTAACCTTCTTTGAGGATCTGCCCTGGGCTTTTTGATTATCTTCCTTCAGAATCTTATGCATACAAATTGAAGTATTAATTTATTTAATATTTGTTAAGGTCCATTTGAAAGATTTCATATATTTCCTCAGAATTTTCTTCTTTCGATTAAGTCAAATATGGGGATATGTTATATTTCCTCAGAATTTTCATTATTTTTTCTTCTTTCGATTAAGTCAAATATGGGGATATGATGACAAATAATGTAGATGAGTATCCTAAATAAGCATACTTTAAATGTGCAGGCAGTACATTCATCTCAAGTTCAAGAGATTCCTCAATAGCAGAAATGAGTGGTTTACTATTTTTTGTTGTATCAAGAATTTAAACCTCTTCTAAACAAATTTTGAATCTTTAATAAGCACTGTCTCCAATTCATCTTGGAAATCCTTGACATTCTCATTATCTAACTCTTATTTTTTTTTTATATAACTTCATAACTTTCTTTAAAATGATTACTACTTAGATAATTAATTAATTCCATTCGAAAACACTCATCTTCTTTTCCTTTAGCAGGATATTTCATAGATGTCAAGAAATTAAATATAACTTCTTGATCATTGACTCTCATAGTTAGCTCACATTTTTGCACATCTATCATAGTTCGTCCGGTTGCAAGGAAAGATATCTCTAACATAATTGAACTTTTTTTTATCTTCCTCCATATCTAACATGATAAAATCAATAGGGAAGATGAATTTATCCACTTTAACTAATACATCTTCTATAACCCCTTTAGGATAAGTGATCAATCAATCAACTAACTGAAAAGTTACAGTAATTAGAGAAATCTCTCCTAAACCTAACCTTAAGAAAATAGATAACATCATAAGGTTAATGTTTGCTCCTAAATCGCATAAAGCTTTTCCAAAAAATCTTTCTTCTATGGAATGAGGAATATTAAAGCTCCCAAGATCTTTAAGTTTTTAGGAAACTTTTTCTGAATTATAGCGCTGCAATCCTCACTAAGTGCAACCGTCTCATAATCTTTAAACTTTATCTTCTTAATGAAGAGGTCCTTCATAAACTTTACATACCTAGGCATTTGCTTCACAGCTTCATCAAAAGGAATATTAATAGTTAACTTCGTAAATTTTTCTAGAAATTTTAAAATTTGTTAATCTAACTTCTGTTGTCTATGTATTTGAGGAAATGGATGTGGTGGTTTTTCTAAGTTAATCCTAGTGGGAGAGGTTGGTTTTTCCTTAGAAACATGTTTTTTTAAATCATCAAGTTTCTCCTGTCTCTCTCTCAACCTCAATCTCTCTTTAAACAACATCTTCCCTTTCTCTTCTACTTCTTAGTTGGACAGCTCTAACTTGCTCTTTATTATTATCTTTAGGGTTTATCTCAGTGTTGATAGGAAGAGTTCCTGGGGCCTATTTTTGAGTGAGTTGACAATTTGCCTCAGTTGATTCTCTATATTTCTTATCGTTGCACCTTGAATTTGTAATTGTTTTCCCCTTTACAACACAACCTCCTTTATAAACAACTTCTTCTCCTTAAGTTATATATTATTGTTAAATCCTGGTGGATAAGAAGGTCTATAGCTGGTACTACCCTGATTATTCTAGTTTCCTAAAGGATTTACTTAATTATTTCCCCATTGTTGGTTTCCCTCACCATAATTATTATTCTAGTTAAACTTAGGATGGTTTTTCCAACCTGGGTTATAAAAGATGGAATAAGGGTTAGTAAGTTTGTTATTAATGATATTTAAGGTCTCTAATGATGAAGTGTTAGAATCAACCATTTGTACTAAGGAATTTTTCTCAATTGCTAAAAGAATTTGAGGTTGGTTCATTCCAAATTGATCTAGCTTCCAAGATATTGCTGCAACCAGAGAAGTGAGAATTGATAACACATCCATATCATGAACAATAACTACCTTTCTAATATTTACCCTTTCAGAAGGTCATTAGAAATATTTTATGTTCATCTCTTTGATTAAAGAATAAGCTTCATCAAATAGCTTTGACATGAGTGAACTAGCAACAACAGCGTCAGTGATAGATCTAAGGGATCCTACTAACTCATTGTAATAAGTTTGAATGATTAACCAATCGAGCAAAGCATGTGTGAACACTTTCTAAGAAGTTCCTTAAATCTTTCCCATGCTTCATATATTGATTCACTTTCATACTGGTAAAATGAAGTAATATCATTTCTAAGTTTAGTAGTTTTTTAAGGTGGGAAATACTTAGATAGAAATTTCTGAGCTAAGTCACCCCAAGTCCTGATAGATTCAGGTTGTAATGAGTTCAACCACATTTTAGCTTTATCCCTTTAGTAAAAGGGAAAAAGCTGAAGTCTAGCAGCATAATTTGACACTCCGTTATAGCAAAATGTAGCATAAAGTTTCAAAAAACTTGTTAAAGTGTAAATTTGGATCCTCAGATAGAGTTCCCCCAAATTGATTGTTCTGCACCATTTGGTTAATAATAGGTTTCAATCAAATGTGTTAACTTTTAGGACAAAAGTTTATATATTTAAGTGAATTTCATTTGTCGTAGGATTAGTGTAGTACCTTAATGGTCTATGCATGTTCTGATGTTCTTTTTCTACTCTTTGATTATCTAAGTTGTTTTGTTGAATATTCACCATTTTCTCTATAAATTGGTGAAGTCCTTTTTGTTTTCTAATCTTTCTAATTTAGAATCATAGGGTACAAGTCCTGAAGGTCCCGCACTACGCATACACAACTAAGAGTTCAATAAGTAAATTACAGAAAAATACATAAGACAGAACTCAAATATAATAATTTTTTTTATTTTTTTAATGTGGACTATTTAAACACATAGACAAACTCTAACATAAAGAAAACTACAATACAATTTTCTAAATTTAAGTTTAATTAACTCAACTTTAGTTTTCTTAAGTCAAATTAACCGTCGCAATGTGGACTATTTAAACACACAGACAAACTCTAACATAAAGAAAACTACAATACGATTTTCCAAATTTAAGTTTAATTAATTCAACTTTAGTTTTCTTAAGTCAAATTAACCGTCGCACTTCCCCGACAACAGCACCAAGAACTTGACCAACCATATCAAATACCAAGTATTTTTGGATGAAATATTTAAAATCTAAAATACTTATTATAATTTTTATAACCTGAGTTTTTTCACAATTTATCACTACAAAATATATATTTTATGCAAGCGTACGTATCGTTCAAGTAGTATCAGATTTTTAAGTCTGGAGTGTCGATCTCACAAAGAAGGCTGTTATTTTGAAGATTTAATAAAAGTTCTAGCCTACAATAATAAATCTTAGCTTGCAAGTAAAATTGATTTAAATTGCACTTATAAAATTCTACCAAATTATCACTAAATCTAATGATTTACTCTAAAGTTAATTTTATTGAAGTTAAATAAATTGAGTAAGATTAAGTTATGAAAAATACCCTCCCCTTGTAATGAAGTAAGTAATTTGTGTAGAAATGGTACACTTAGAATGTAGATTATAATTAGTGACAAATTGGAGCATTCCTCTTCTTTACTCTCTTTCAAGTGTGTAAAGAAGTTTGGTTTAATTAGGTAAGTGTTTCTGCCCGCCACCCTAAAAACCTCATAGTTACCCCCATCAAAACCTATCTCCCTATCCCGCCACCTCATAGTTACCCCCATCAAAACCTATCTCCCTATCTATGGACTATTTTTCCTTCACCCATTAATGCAATGTTGTTTCTACTAGCTGTTAAAGTCATAGCCCTCTCGGATCATTATAGATTCACAACAAATTTTAATGTACAAATTGGTCAGATTGATAAGTAAATGAAGCATGAAGTTAAAACCATCACAATAATGAATAATAACTCATTCTAAATGTGTCCACATATCCTACACATATTACTATTTCATCACAAGAGAAAGGTAAAAAGGATCTACGTACAATGCATGAAGAAACACAACAATTAATTATCTTATAATAAAGAATATTCATATACAATGAGTTTACAATTAATATAAGACAATATATAATGAAAAAATTATCGTTATCCCTAAAAAAAGAAGTGAAAACTCCTCTCCAAATGATCTACAAGCGTTACTTCCACTGCTTACAACAATCCTTTACAATATCCTCTCAATTCTTTCACATCTTTCACATAAAATGCAGGAAAATACAAAATCTCACTTTAAACTCTACTTTCCTGCATATTTAGTCTCTTTCCATCACTTCACAAAATGATCCTCGTCACTGTTAAAATTTATTTTCCACATTCATAACCTCCAAATTCGTCCATAACTGCTGTAGAAATTGTACAAGTTAGTTTTGGTGCCTAGGTGCCACCTTCTTGGGTAAGCATGGAAAATAAATGGCCCCTAGGCGCCAGTTTGTTGTGCCATGACACCATGTTCTCTATTTTCTGGACATCAACTGACCCCTAGGCACTCATCTGCGTTGCCATGGCGCCATGGACTGGTGCCTAGACGCCAACTTGTTGTTGCTTCATTACTTCATTTGCCTCCATTTCACTCCGTTTTCACTCCAATTTACTCCAAATCTCTTATATTTTATGTCTGCAACAAAAATATGGAAATACCTTCCTTTAAAGTGTAATTTCATAAATAAAATAAGCACTAAATATAAAAGAAAAATAGCATGCTACAAGACATGTCACATATCACCAAAAAAAGGTCATCTAGAAGAACCTCAAAAATCATAACACTGAAAATAATAGAAAAACTTGTTTGCCTTCGTTAGGTTTTCACACGTGACACCAACCAACATCGGTAAACGGGCTATCCAGAAGAACTCATAAGGTCAAACATCTCATCTTAGACATCCCAAACCCACCAAAAGAAAAATAAAAGAAATGTAAAAGGAAAAAAACACTTACAAATAGTGTGAAAATAATTAATATCAAATAAAGAAAGAATGGAAGTAAACATGAACTGTATAAAATACAAATAAAATAAATTTTGAAACTCTTCAACAATCATTACAATTAATAATATACTGAATACTCAAATCACCTTTCTACTATCATATCCGTAATTCATTCCCTCAACTCTGCCATCTTGATTACACTTTCCTCATCTTTAGTATAGGTCTTGGGAACATTATTTTCATCATGTGACAAAGATTGTCCAAGACGGTACTCAAATGCTTCGGTAGGGACAAAGCCATCAAGACCTCAACACATCTACCACAGCATCACCACCACCACCACAACCACCTCCACACACCAAGACATCAACACATCAACACATCTATAACACCACCACCACCACCACCACCACCTCCAAACACCAGACATCAAGACAACACTGCAATCGCCATATTTGAGGGCATTTGGTCGATGTGATGAGGTTGTGTTTGGGAAAGCCAACTTCAATACATAATAACACCACTAACATCACCATAAAAAAACAATACTTTTCATCACGAACAACACCACCAGAGCAACAACCAACGTCACAAAGCAACCATATTTGACCAACATCGCTGTAGAACATCACTAAAATTTTAGGCATCATCAAAATCTTAGGAAACAACACAGTAACCACCACCACCACCACCACCACCCAAATAATTTCCGACAACATCACAATGACCATCATCACAACCAAAAAAATTTCAAGCAACATCACAATAACCACCACCAAAAAAATTTTGGGCAACTTCATTATAACCACCACCACCACCACTCAAACCATTTCAAGCAACTTCACAGTAACCACAACCACCACCCAAAATATTTTGCAAACCAAATAGAACACAAAGAGCCCAATATCACCAAAAATTACAAAATCAAGCCAAATAGAACATAGAGAAGGGAAACAATCAAACAAAATAGAATGAAGAGATGTCAATATCACAAACAACCCACCACAACACCACCACTAAAGAAAATCGCAAAATCTAAATCACAGAACATACAAAATCCAACACTAATGCACAACCATCCGAGTATCATCAATCGAATAGAGCTTAGAGAAGCTAAAATGATTGCAAAATCAAAATGCCATAATAGATAATGGTAGAGAATACGATGGGCTGACGAAGAGAAAATGAACCGAACATAGCTGAAGAATGGAGGGTATAGGGAGAGGAGAAGAAAACAAACCCTTGCCGTGAGAGCCACAGATCAGGGAGGAGGAGGAAAGCCGATGTTACCTTTAGGGCAGAATTGTGAGAGAGGGGAGAGCGGGACACAAAAGCGAAGAGCTCGAGAGAGAGAGAGAGAGAGGAGGGCGTGCCATGAGAAGAGCCTAGGGTAGGGCAGTAAGAGCAGAAGATAAATGAAAAACGAAACACGAGCCATCAGGTCGAACCTGCGGCCGACGTTTATTATGTATTGCAACCGACTTTTTCAAAACACATACTAAACACAATATCCAAACGGGCATTTTTCAAAATGTGTTGGGCCAAAAAAGTTGCCCAAACAGGCTCTTAATCTTGTACACAAAATGCGGAAAGTGCTGAGGAGATGATTGAGTTGTGAGAGCACATTATAAATGTATTAGTTAATGGGGTGAAATTATGATGTACGTTACTTTTTCTTTATTTATTTTTAATGTGGTGTGAAAACACTTAATGTCTGTTGTAATGACTCTCTATGCATTGATATTCATGTGGAATCTTTTATTTGTTGCATTGTTTTTTTTTTTTTCATTTCTTTAGCATGAATTTTATTCCACTTGAATGGCCTTCTAGGCCACCGTGGATGTAATATAAATTTTTTTTGTATATTATGTTTTTGTTTGGAGGTCTATTATGAGATATATGACCTTAGAGAATCTTGTTGATGACCTTTTTATTGCTATTAATTTTAACATATAATAGATCGGCACAAAGATAATCGTTCCCCTTCTTTTTTAGTTGTATGAACATTGGGGCTCTTCTGAAGAGCCTTCGTGCTGATACGCTTCTATGACATATACGAGCTCGACATTACGTGTGTTAAAATAAACCAAGAACCTCTTTCTATATGATCTTCTATCTTCTTATAATGATAGATTAATCTTCAATTTACCTTTGCCCTGAGACCTCATGGTTTCTTAAATTTTTATGTATGCATTTTTGTTATTCATAGTAATTGATTATTTCATATAATTGTGTATTGTTGTACTAATAAAGCAAACTCATTTTATGTTTGTGGTTTTTAATTTTTAAAAGAGAATTTTGACTTCTTTAAGTCGAATGATTAGTTTAACGATTGTACATCAGAGACGTGGAGAACATCTTTGAAGAAAAAGTTATATCGTAAGATTGATCATTTGCATTTAAAAATTAATATTTCAATAATGTTAGTTGTTATTTCAATATTTTTATTTTTTATTTTGATTGTTGCTTTAATCACTATTAAGTGAGACATCTATTTTACATGTAATATTTATACTTATAGTTTTTGAAGAGTTTGAATTTAATTTATATTTTTATGTATGATTTATTTAATATAAAATTATTATCTTACAAACACAACAATACATAAATAATATTATTTTTTTAACCGTGCATAATTATATAATATAATACGCTAGTTTTCTGGTAGTAATTTCTGCCAGCTCGAGGCAACAACGTCAATAGGGCTGTCAAAACGACTCGTTGTTAGCGAACAGCTCGTGTTCGGCTCGTTCGCTAAATTTTACGAGCCGAACACGAACAACACATATTCGTTCGTGTTCGGCTCGTTTTGGCTCGAAATACTACTAATCAGTTATATATATATCTTTGATGAGTAATATTTTTTAAAAATTTAATTGACTACAAGGCTACAGAGATTTATAATAAATTAAAAGTATTAATGAAGAAAATAGAATAAAAATTATTAAATTAGATTCAAATAATGTTTTAAATCTTGTCTGAGTCTTTAACATTTTATGGATACATTATTAGGATTGTCAAAATGACTCTTTGTTTGTGAACAGCTCGTGTTCGGCTCGCTAAACAAATAAGTCGAATACGAACATACTTTTTGAGTAAAAAAACCCGAACCTAAACACTTCCGCATCATCTTATTGCGTGCGGACACGCATGTGGCGTCCGATCCTGTGATCTACGATTAGAATTATTTCGTTTTAAAAAAAAAAAAAAAATTTCGGTAGAGCACAGCAAAATACGTTGGGACCATAGATCTCGTCATCGGATCCGCATGGAATAATTTTTCCTCCGACGGGCTTCTATCACTGGTTCTTTTTTTCATTCTACTTCGCTTCTTCTTTGTTTCTTTACTACGGTGCTCTTCTCTTTCCATTTGCTTCCCCCAAACCAATGGCGAGATTCGTAGCGCGGGCTCTCCCGATCACTCCAACGAGATTCTCTCTTTCATTTGCGCCACCAATCGCCGCCGCTCTTCGGCCATTGCCTATGGCGTCGAAGGAGAGTCTTTCCGTTATATTTTCTCCTCCGGCTATTATGCCGCTCCTTTCCGTTTCTTGCCCTAATAGAAACTACTTTGTATCAACACCGACTTTGAGGCCTCCGCTTCCACCCAGGGGTGTCGGAGAGAATGTTCGAGGTTATAGAAAGGGGAGGTGGAGGCGGAGGCCCGTGGCAAGGAAGAAATTAAACAAAGAGAAGCAACCGGAGCTTGTTGTTAGGATCTGCATTGAAGAAGATTTGCCCGACGATCCTGAAATTACGGTACACATCGTGCTCTTTTTCCTTGATTTTACTTTGAGACTTGGGGTCTTTTTGGGCCCGAAGCAGCTATTTGATGATACAGTTGTGAAGAAGCTTTCCGTACAGAAAGCTGTGGCGGCTATTATTATTATTTATTTTTGAAAAAGTCAGATCATAGCTTGCTAACACCCACCACACATTCACACAGCTCTGTCAAATAGAAGAATTACGGTGTAACATCGCACTGACGCCTCAAACACACCCTTAATTTTGTTAGAATTTGCGGTAGTGTTCGTACTTTTTGTTATTTGTACTTTGGTTGCTCACTAAAGTGCATTCTTAGGCTTCATATAGCTGTGCTTTAATTGTTTTCTATTTTAATTTCTTTTTATATATATCTGAAATATTAGAAAAACCATTATGTTGAACATACATATTTTCATGGACATATGTAACAACTTATCCATATCATTAGGCTTTAAAATAACCGTACATAAGAATCCTTAATTCAAACATGGTGGATAGAGTTGAAGGAGTCAACTTTATTCATGGATGGTGGCTAGCCTATAGCTTTTTTTGGTGGTGGTGGTTTTTGGTCCAAATCAGTTTATGAGCTTTTCCTAAGTTTTTATACCATCAAGGAAGAGAGAGATGTGAGAAGAGATTGGAGGTGGAGTATGTATCTCAGATTCACTATATATCTTAGATCTAGAAAATACAATCATAGGATGACCCTCTAAAGCAAGAAAATACTCAAATGCATGAGTAAAAAGAGAGAGAGAGTGAGAGTGAGAGAGAGACCTAAAGAAGAAGATTTACAAAGAAAGAGAGTACCGTCCAAAGAGATGCCACTTCAGATCTCCTTGAGATCCCTTTATTTATGGGAGGATATGGTAAAGACTTTATAATAAGCAATATATGGATAATAAAATATATGACAAGAGGTGTATAGTCTAGAAGAAACTGACTTAGGCTGTGGCCAATAGCTGGCTATGTGGATAGTTGGTAGTCAGTATTCGATACTCTATATTCGACAGTCCGTAATCAATACTTCATACTAAACACTACATACGCGATACACATAATTTGATAGTCAACACATTTCCTTGTCATTCTTTTGGGTGAGTTTGCCCCGGAGATATATACTTGATTATCTGAATCTCTTGTATATTTGAATGTTAACAAGAAAATGAATATGAGAATGAAAAAAAAAATGTTTATTGCTCATTAGTGGGGCTTATACATTCTTATTTTTTTGTGGGACAAGATTGACTTTATTGCATGCCTAGCTATGTAGTCTACTTGCATGAGATTAGTTCGAATTTTTATTGATAATTTTCCTATTGCTCGGGAGGAGTTTTGTTCTGTAGGTCATTCCTTATACTTTTAGATGTCAACAAATTAATAAAATGATTTTTCCTACTTGAGTCGATCAGAGCTATTGGGCGAAATATTATAAATTTTCCTACTTATATAAGTTATACTCATTAATTAATTTTCTTTGTTATTGAGTCGATCAGAGCTATTGGGCGAAATATTATAAATGCCAAGTTGGTCTTCTGTGACAACTTTGGGCCCGTCTTGGGCCGATTTTTGGCGCGACGTGGCACCAAACCGCACTCCAATTTTTTTCCCGTTTGTTTAATTCATTTTCGGGCTCGGTGGGAAAAAATCGCGGAATGCGGGCCACAGGTTTGACTTTGCGGCATTTGATTCCTATTATTACGCTCTCGCTCTTTACTGCTTCCCCCCTCTATCTTGAGCGACCTTCTCCCTCGCCCCTCTCGCGACCGCACGGACATCTCCCTCCCCCTTTCGCGACTGTGCCGACATTTCCCCTCCCTCTCTCGCGATCGAAAGGTGAGAATGCCTGCTTCTCCCTCCCCCTCTTTCGCTTGAACCATTCTTCTGTGTTGGATCTGTTAATCTGCTGGGTTTTATTTAGTTGTTTGGATCTTTGTTAAAGTTCTTCGTTTCTGATGGTTCATTTTGGCTCTATTATTCCTTGTGTATTGTTGGGTTTTCTTCAGTCGTTTGAGCTGTGAATTTTCATGAATTACGAATTTTTATGATTTTTGGGTTGCCTGAGAATTAACACCCCCAAGCCATCCTTATGACTTCACCGTTATTTGACATATTGTCCATTCAATATTCGTTATGAACTTTCTTAAGGATAGCCAAGATAATGCTCAAGCTAGTATAAATTCATGTGATAACACAAGACAATGGTACCAATAGATATAAAGCTCCATGTCAGTTATCCATCAAAAGTACTAAAATTTCAAAGTTAATGTGAAAGTATGCCTTGCTATTTATCTATATATGAAGGCCCCAGGCGTGAGATATGTAACATACAAAAGAATTCTGTGATATGCACGTAAACTCTCCACAATTCTATGATATGCTGTGGAATAATTCTTCTGTTATTTTTCATAATTTTATGCTTTCTTTGCTTTAGAAGCTGAGAAAGATTGATTAACAAGTTTTGGAGATGTCAGAAGCTTTTGTTGTTTGGCAATAACTTACTTTTTATAGTAAAGATGAAAGTGCTTTCATGCGTCAGTCTTTTAGTTTTATACTCTTTTTTTTATTTTCATGGGAAAAATATAAATGAAGCATTGCACCGATGTTGTGGGTTGTTGGGTTGGTGGGCTGCGGTTGTCTCTGTGGCAGTGGGTTGAGGTGTTGTGGGTATGACTTTGGGGTGATGTCTGTGCTTCTAGTGGCTATGTGAAATGTGGTGATATTTCCTATAATCTAAGATGTGTACATGTGGCTGTGGGCTGGGTTGTGCTTTGTGGTGGCTGTTGGTTTTGTTTGTGGGCTATGGTTCTTCGTGGTTCAGTGGTGGCTATGGGCTTTGGGGTGGTGGCTGTGCTTTGTGGTGGCTGTTGGTTGTAGTTCTTTGTGGTGGCTGTTGGTTGTGGTGATGACTGTTGGTTGTGGTGGCTGTGGGTTAGTTTGGTGGCTGTGGTTGGCTCTATGATAGTGGTTGAGGTGCTGTGGGTGTGGTTTTTGAGTGGTGTCTGTACTTCTGGTGGCTGTGGACTTGGGTGGTGGTCTGTGGGTTATGTGGTGGCTGTGTGTTATGTATTTGTATGGCTTGGGTCTGTGGGTGGCCGTGGGTTTGGATGGTGGCTATGGGTTGTGTGGTGTGGTTAGGTTTGGGCGGTGTTTGGTGGGTTGAATCTATATGTGACTGTGGGTTGTGTTGTGTGGTTGGGTTTGGGCGGTAGTTTGTGGCTTGGGTCTATGGGTGGCTGTGGGTTGTGTTTCTATGTGGCTGTGGCTTGGGTGGTGGTCCGTGGGTTGGGTTTGTGGCTGTGTGCGACTAATTTTTGTGATGTCGTTCTGTCAAATTTTAATGTTTTGTTTTTGTTTTTGTGCTAGTAAATCAATAGTTAAGACTAAAGAAGCAGGTTCTTCAGTAATGTGGGATACGAAAGCCAAACTCATACTTTGCGACCTTTGTCTTAAGGAGTTTGATTTTGGAAATAGGTTCATCACCTATTTTAATAAAGAAGGGTTCAAAATAATATGAATAAATTTAAGGAAATAACAGGAAGGGAGCACGCCGTGTTGCAACTTAAGAATAAGCGGGATCAACTGAAGGACTGAAAATTATGGAAGGAACTAAAACGGTGATGCACGAATTTGGGCTAGGATCTAATGAAACAGATAATAGATGCTTCAGATGACTGGTGGACTAAGAAATTAGAGGTAATAACCTACGCGATGATTACTTGTTTTTCCATTCTTTATCCCACTAAGCTGTTTTAAGTAATAGACTTGCTTGTATATTGCAAGCAGTGCCAGCAACTAAGAAATTCAAATTCATTGGTATTGAGTCTGACCATGAGAAGTTGGATCGTATGTTCAGTGAGATTGTTGCAACGAGTACTCATGCGTTCGCCCTAAGTGATCATGGGTTTGCAAGCATACGAGAGGACTTGGAGACCGAGCAGGTAAGTGGGTCTGGTGAAGGTCACACCTTAAACCAAAAGGAGCTAGAGTCCACATGCCGATCAAAGCGGACTATGGTGGAGAAAAGGAAAAAAAAGGGTTGCATTCGTCAGAAACCAAATAACAAAACTAGTGGAAGCATGCACAATTCAGGCTGATACTTCACATGACACCTCCATAGACGATTTTCTCCGAGTTTTCGAGACATATCCCGAAGTTTATGGGGATAAGCCGTTGTATCTGAACTCTTTGAAGTTGTTGGAGGACCCAATCCGCAGACTGATATTCATGAATATGCCACCCTTTTTGTAGGGTCAATTATTTACATTTTTTTATGGACAACAAGGACAATTGATTTTGTGGAGTTATTGTTTAGTGGCTTTGTCTTTTTTTCCATTTGTTTCATGGGATATTTGAGTTGGATATTTTTCTTCTAGCACGAACAATCTATATGTTGCCTTGTATTTATATTTGATTTGGATGTTTTTCTTTCTAGCACAAATCTTTGATTACTGTTTTTGTCAATCTGTACTTATGTTATGACTTATGGATTATCTTTTGAAAGACGAGCTCTAGGATTTTAGGTACCTCCCGACGATTACTCTGCCACTGCGGATTTCAGGCTTCCCTACTGACGTCACCTCAGTCACATAGTTAAGAAAGACAATTTTACAGGTGCTAGCGGAGAATCACGGATAAGTGGCTTCTTCCGTTGGGCAGAGAGTCTGCCAGATTCCACCGCTGACAGTGATCGGGGTTGGATGATATCCTGGAGGACAATGTAGCTAAGGACATAAGCCGTCCACATTTTAAAACTAATATTATCATATTTTTAAATTTTATTTTAATAGTTTTTTTTAGCAATATTGATACTCACTGTTAAGTGAGAAGTATATCTTATTTTTTTACTGTTATAAAGTGAATTTTTGGCCCCCTCAAGTATCAAATATATTACTATGACAGTTCTGT
>NW_018165773.1:169661-187720 GCF_001263595.1 Phalaenopsis equestris | reverse complement strand
AAATTGTTGATTAAGACATGTATGCCAAGAAGCGAATCCACTTATTGAATCAACAAATACAATTGCTAGATACATAATGTAGTTTGAAGAATATTGAATACTAATATATAGTTGAAGATGCCATGGATGAATTGCTTAATACAAAATGTCATGGGTGTATTCCCATATACCATGTGTTGTGGGCAAATTTTCTAATTTCATGGTCAAATTTTCAGATGCCATGGGAGAATTATCAAATGCCAAATGTCATGGGCGAATTACTGAATTTCAAATTTCATGGGTGAATTGCTTAATAACAAATGCAAAGGGCAAATTACCAATTTTTTTGGATGAATTATTTTGCATGCTTGAATTATCGAGCTTTCATGTATAAGTTAATTGATGACAAAAAGTCATTTTGTGACGGGTTATTTCGTTTGGCCAGTTGAGCTCACTTATAATTGTTTGAAGTATTACTTGTAGTCAGTCCTTTTGTTGCTTGTCTACTCGTGTACATTTTAGTCAACCTTAGTGGGTATCACCTAATATTAGGTTTTTTTTTATGGGTATAATTAATTTGCCTCATTATAGAGTGTACTTGCATGCTATTTCTTGTGAATCTTGTTGTAAAAAGGGAGTTGTAGCCGTTTGAGTAGAGCATTTATGCCTGTCAATTTTTTATGATTGGGATTTGATTTCGAGTTGCTTAGATGAGTTTGTATGGAGTTGACTATCATGTTTGAAAAGGCGCGAGGTGCATAAAAAAATCTTCTAGATTTAAGCCTCATTGTTACCAGTGAGGCTTATGCCTTTTTTCTTAGGCATTTGCCTCGAGCCATTTGAGGCCGTGTCTCGATCAAATTATGAAAAAAATGTGCATTCTATTATATTATTAATATATACTATATTATATTATACCATATTTATAGTGTTTGATACAATGCTTTAAAAAGGCAAAATCTTAATTTAGGTATGATTACTTGACTATGTTCTTATTTATTCTTTTATTTTAAATTATATTGAATTTCAAAATAATTGATAGTAAAAAGAAAATATTATGAATTAAAAATACTTTAAAGTTGCAAATGAGGTAGAATTAGATGATAAGAAATCTAATGATTCTTTTGAAAATGATAAAATCTAGATTGAGGCCACTATAGATTTTGAACCTTATGAAATGTTTAAATTTAAAGTAAATGTTAATTCTTGAATTATATTTCAAACTTATATTTTATATCAATATTTAAGATTAAAATTATTTATTTATTTTTATCTTAATAGATTAATTTAACATTTAAATAGTTTATCATTATTGTATGTTTATGAGTTATTTTTAATTTTATGATTTTTTTAGGCTTATTCCTCGATTCGTGTTGAGGCTTACGCCTCACCCATTAAGACCTCACCCATTAAGGAAAACTCCTCAGTTTTCAATTTTATGTTTTTAAACTTTGATTGGCCTCACCCATTAAGGAAAACTCAGTTTTCAATTTTATGTTTTTAAACTTTGATTGTTTGTAACTTTTGTGAGGAAGTTAGTGCCCACTTTTATAAAAGAAAATTAATTAAATTTTTTTGTTTGGCAAATTTGCTAATAATGTTGGCTATAGGGGAAGTTTCCCAATTGTTATCAGTGAACTTGATTTTTGTTTGAGTAATTTTATCAACTTTGTGTGACTAACTTGATTATTTGTTTGTGATATAACTCAATTTTAAAAGGATTTAGGTAGCCTCATTAAGAGTTTGGACTATCTTTTAATTAGGCACCCTAGCTCCCTTGATTAGTTGATGTGACTTTTCAATCCTTTTATTCTTTATCTTGTTGAGTTACATTTAGTAAAAAGGATTTTTCAAATTCGAACATAAAATTCGACTATTAGGTTGAGTAGGGTTTAAAGATCAGATATTTTTTCTTTCACTTTTAGTGCACTTGCTCTGTGGGGATTCCATGAGTTGACAATGGGACGAGCTCCTTGATTGTTGCTGGTATGTTCATTCTATCGAACAAGTAGTGCCGGCATTACTTATTTTTCTTTTTATTTTTATATATTCATGTATTCTTTTTTTTTGGGGTACACGAAGCTCATTGAAAATATGATTATAATAAAATAAAAATAGGCGATATTTTGAGATTCACCATTTTTATTTCTATACATGCCTTATTTTCTATGACTTCTACGTCAGCTGAGTAGTTTGATTAGATCTAATAGTCTGTTTGATCTCTTTTGACAGTATCTTTGTAAGGCCCTATAGATTTGAATAAATGGTTTGTGCCATAAACGCTTACGAGTCGGCTAAGTAGGCCTACTCGATATGATTCTCTTAATTGATATCTTTTATAGTGAGATATCCTCTAGTCAATTTTTTTTTTCTCCTTATAGATCTCTATGTGCCTATAGATTCATGCCACACCTTCCCAATTATTGCTGTGTAAAGATGTTGGATTCCATATCTTGGTTTATACTCAATTCTTGCATCAAGAAAGTGAGACAAGGGAAGATATTGAAGGCAGATGAGATAAAATTCATTATGTATCTCAGATTCAAAAAGTACAATCATAGAAATGACCCTCCAAAGAAGGAAGAAGGGTTAAAGGCCTACTCTATAGAATATGAAGAGATCTAGAAAAGTGGTCTTCCGAGGAAAGGGAGAAGCTCCCTTCAGAGGAGGAGCCCTTAGAAATCTCTTTGAGATCCCCTATTTAAGCACTACAATAAAGACTAAATAAGAAGCAAAACAATGATAAAAAAATACATGGAGAGATATGTATAGGCTAAAAACAAAGTCAAACTTAGGTCTGTAGTTGGTATTTGGTAGTCGATATTCATGGCTTGATGGTTGGTAATAGTTGTTCGATACTCTACAACTGATATTCAATACTCTATACATACCACTCTGCAGTTGGTAGTCGATAGTTGTCCAATTTTCCTGCCGGGTTGCCTTTTAGTTGGTTAGGTGGCTAAATTTGGCTTTGGGCACTTAGTTTAATTGGGGAATTTGTCTTAGAGTTTGTGGTGTGATGGTGAGTTATTTAGAGGAGTTTTATGGGAGGGTTGCAAAGACTAGTTCAGTCATTTAGTTTGTACTAAGTTGGAAGGTCACCTTTAGAAAAGAACTTTATTGCGTGTTAAATTTTGGAATTTACAATGGATGACTAGCTTATGATGCTAACTTGTGATCTAAATTAGAATGTAGAGTTTGGTGGAGTTTAAAGGATATTAAGGAGTAGATACGAAAACTAGGTGATGGTGTTTGACATTTTGGTTGAGAGCTTTAGATGGGGTTTGGAGTGAATTTTTTACTCTAAATATTGGTTTTGTTTATCTTGGATGATGTTTATGACGTGGAATAAGATATGAGGAAAATTTTAGAGTAGGTGTTTAAAGGGATTAGAAAGAAGCCTAATTAATAAAATGTAACTATCTTACTCACCAACGAATGGCAATACTTGAGGCTACCAAACACCAAGCAAATGGAAACAATTATTTTTCATAAAAACATTTTATTCACTATAAAATCTCGTTAAGTTGCTCATTTATGACCATTGGGCTACCACATATGGAGATAAAAGGGAAAAGCCACTTAGTGGAAGGGAAGTTTTTGAAAATACTATTTATTATTATCTTTTCAATCTCCACGCACCATTAAGGAGCCGGCTATATATAGTTCCAAGTGAGTTTGAAAATGTAAGATAAAATAAACAAAAATACATTAAATTAATTTCAAGTTTGGGCTTTGACATGGGCTTTGTCTTTTTACTTTTTTTTGGTTAGTAGACTTTGTTCTTGATCTTGTAATAGGTCCCACTGATTGATTTATTTGATGTGCTATATCATCTCTCCCGAACTCAACTATACATTTATTCGATATTATTTAAGGAATAGACTTCAAATATGTTTAAGTTAATCATGTATCATTGATAGGCAGATTATTCTTCCAGCCAAAAAATTGAAAATAAAAAAATGATAATGAATGCTGACTTTTAGTAATGAGAGATTCTTCAAATGGAGAACCATGACTCAAAATAAAGAGTTAATTTGAATAAATACATTCTTTTATGATAGAATATCTTTAATATTAATAATGAAATGAATCAATGCATGAGTAGAGAAATTAAAGTGTTTGATATCATTTTTACTTTATATAAGATTTTTTAATGGACTACTGGCCCATTGCATATGATTTCTTAAACTTAGTGTTTTGTTAAATCTCAAGGTTGATGTGAATCAAAATAGAATTAATTTTTTAATTTTTTCATTGACCAATTAGAAGTTATCGTAGAATTATATTTATCACTGCTTAAGTGATTCACATTCTTACGGTGTCTTAGAGGTTTTGAAAACTTTGCAAATTAGAATGCATTGTCAGGAAATGCATTTGGTGATAGGTTACTGCATTAATTGGTTGTTTTAGCTTTTGGCCATACACTATTTTAAAAGATGAGGTTGCCATTCTTTTGCAGAAATTATTATTTTTTTGCAAATTTGGTTGTAGGCAAATATATCACCTACTGCATTAATTGGTTGTTTTAGCTTTGGGCCATACACTATTTTAAAAGATGAGGCTGCCATTCTTTTGCAGAAATTATTATTTTTTGCAAATTTGGTTGTAGGCAAATATATCACCAAATGCTAATATATCACCCCCATGCTTCTTTAACTCGATTGTCCCAATATAGATTTCCACTTAGGTGGGTGTCTAGTGCATTTAGGTCTTGAGAAGGCTCCTCGACCCATACGGAGTGTAAGTCCTTTTATTGGGAGTGTTTCCAGCTTGTAGTTGAACCTCCAATTTCTCCTCTTTCCAGCGGTGTCCTTGCCACTTTGACATGTATAAGTCTCAGCACTTGGAGCTTCAACTGATAGTCATAGGATAAAGTTTCGCTCTTTTGACCTTAGGGCTATCGAGGTCCCCTTGAACTACGCAATTGACAGATTACTCACCAGGTATCTCTGGACTTGTTGGGTCGACTACTTTCACGACTAGGTAGACTAAGGATCATAGTGGCTTGGGATGACGGGTCTGTGATACCCCGACCTGGCTACCTCTACCCATTAAGGATTACTCTTCCCTTCCTTTGACTTTCCACTTTGAGCTCTGTCACTCCTTTTGCTATCATTGATGTTATCTTAACGATCCAATTACCGATAAGCCGTTGTCCATTTGAGATACGACGATTTGTCCTCTACCCTTAGGACTCGGATGTGCTTTGATGTGTTGGAATCCCATGCTAGAATGATTTGGTTATTCCGCAGGCTCTGTATGATGATGAGTTAATTACCCATGTGGGACCGTAAGAGACTCACACTCCACTCTGTAGCTTAGCGGGAGCTTTGAAAGCATCAGAATATTTTCATGCGAAATAATTTGCTATTGATAGCTTTGTACTAATTGTCACTTTAAATGTAAGCAAAATTTTTTTTAGATCAAGAGTATTCTTAAACATTCCCCAAAATGAAATTAACCAGGTGGAATACTTCACATTGGGAGCACTTTGGATCCCAGAACAGGCAACAACAACAACAACAACATTTCTTTATCCCACTAAGTGGGGTTGGCTAGATTAATCCTTTATCTTCATTGTGTCTTTTTGAGTATAGACAAACACCCCAAAAAACTTCTGCTCTCATAACAACATGGAGCTAAACATTTTCAAACCTTGGAGGTTAGCTTTTAGATTTAATTGATGATTATTAAACATTTATTCTTGATGTGGGTTTAAATGTAGAAAATAGTCAAAACACATGGGAATGGGAAGGTGGGGGCGGAGCGGAAAATTTCTAGGGAAATTTATCAACATACTACCCAGTTCTTTTGTATTTTGCATATCTAACACATAAATATTTTTTTTCATTTGCAACCCTAGCTTAAATTATTTAAAATATAATTTCTAATTATAGAATAAAAAAATAATTTAGAAAATTTTTAATAATATTATTAATTAATTAATAATTTAATTTAAGCCTAAATGATATGAACATGACCGAACAAAAATTTGTTCGTGTTCAGCTCTTTTATAAATCGATCTAAAAATATTTATTTGCGTTTGACTTGTTTGCTTGATAAACAAATCAAACACAAGCTATTTAGCAAGCCAAAAATGCGTTGTTTGAGAATGACGACATTTTTTGACAGCCCTTGATATATACAGTCTGTTTGAATTGTGCTAAAAATCAAGATGTCATTAATATGTATATAACTAGTAAATTTTTATAAAGGTTTTGAGGATAATATTAATTATCTCATGGATGTCATTAATGTATACAACAAGAAAAAAGTTTCTATAATGGTTTTAAGGATAAAATTCATTAATCTCATGAATTTACTATGGTATTTGAGAATCCAAAAGGTATGAATAATCTGTGGGCAGTTTTAAAAGTAGTTTTTCATTATACTGAACATTTTCTAATATTGTTAAGATCACTTTTTAGATCAATTTTAGAGAATAAATTTGTTTCCAAGGTGAAATTTAACATGTCATCAAACTGAGGAATATGAAATTTAACATGCATTCACCATTTTCATTTTTGTTAGAAGTTGGTAGGGCTCAACCTGCGCAACAATTAGGTCTTTCTTGTATAAACCTTTTCTGATAAAATTTTTAATTTATCTCTTGATTCTAAATCGTTTGGTGGGATTCATTCTATATTAAGAAATGTGTGACGTTGGAAATCTGAAATTTTTTCAATGGAATATTGAGTGAATCTAAAATGACAAATTCATTTTGAAATCTTTAAGGTAAAATATCTTTAAATTTAGAAAGAAGTCAGGAGGTCACAGTAATTATGTGTGCCCCATCATTTATGCTCAATAGTGCAGAAGATGAGATTTTTTTTTTGTTTTTATGAACTCTTGTGTCTCTATTGTTGAGGCTAAGGAAGCTGGTAGAACAAAGGTGTTGAAACTAGAATAAAAAATGATTGTTGCTTCTATCATTATTGTTTTCTAGGACAATCTAATGATTAAAAAAATTTTTTCTTGTGAGTTTGGGTTGAAAACTAGAGTTTATTTTATGGGCTGCTATGATGGATGTTTTCTATATTGGTTTAATAGGTAGAATTTGAATATATTTGTTATTATTTTAAATACTTAAGTTATTTTTTCCATAATGAATAACACTCATATCAAACAACTAATATTTTCCTAGTAGAATGCGAGCAATGTTCACGAAGATGACGTCACACTAAAGTTTATTATCATAATTACCAATTGTTTTAAGGAACAGACATCAATTGGTAATGGGAAGAGAAGTCTAGTTGACTCAAGGTTCTTAGTGTGACTCAATTTATTTGTTGACCCTAGTAATTGTATAGTCTGTGTAAATATTTGACGCACTTCTTCAATTCGTGACTACCCTACATCATTTCTCATTGTGCATAAAGTACATAAAATATTTTTTCTGTTTCATTCTTCAATCTCTTGCTTAGCTATAGTAAGGTATTTCACTTACTTAAGGTGAGGGTCATCTATAAATTTTATTTCTTCATTAGATATTTGGCATCAACATAAACTTCTTTGAAGTCATCGCCTATGAGGCCCTTAGGCATATGGATATCAAAGACCGTATTTGGTTCATAGCATCTTTCACCTGAATCCAATTAAGTTTAATTCTTCATAATTAATTTCTGTACTTTAGCTTAATTTCTTCCAATAAATTTAGCATATACCGTTATTTTTATTTTTTGGCGAATGTAACTTTCTAGTAGTATCTATGTTATATCAACCAAAGAACTCATTTATCTTGGCAAACATATATGTGCTGTGACTGTTATAATAGGCGGGAGCTTCAACTTCAGTTTGGAGCGGTCACTAATGTTAATTAACATTTCCTTATTGGTGTTTTCTTCCACTCCATTCTAAGTGTTAGGTTGTATTTTAAGAAAGTGTTCTTCCCCATTATCTTAATAGGATTCATCATCAATTATCACTAAAAATACATTATGGTTTAGGTTGGTGGTGGTGCATGGTTTCTATTGTATTTTGCATGATTCATTAAAGCTTGCATTTTATCTTTATGTTCGTTAGTATCTTCTTTAAATTCTAAGGTCCAAGGCATTGTTTTGTCGAATTCTTGATTAGGTCCTATGAAATAGACTTGGGTCCCATGAGATGACTTTATGCATATAAAAGAGAGGGATGAGAGGCAGATGCCAGAAGTAAGAAAGGATGAAAATTAAAATTGAATCCTAGGCTAAAAGACTTCAAGGTGAGAAGGGGGTACAAAGTCTTTTTATATTCCAAACTCTCGTTGGACCTTTAAATATTTTTGATAAAATTCTTTTTTAATTTTAAAAACATTACAATTTATACTTATTTATTTCACATGCATGTAATTTTGAATAAAAAAATGCTTAGAAGCTTAAAGTTCTTTAGTGAGCAAATTATTTCAAATTCAACATGTTATTTTAAATTAAACTGCTCTAATTAATAGTGAAGCGAATAGGAGTTCTATTGAGGATGAAATTATTCCTTTCAATAACTTTATAGAAATCTCTCAGAAATTAACCTCTATTAATGACGATTGAATATAAATAGAAAATAAATTATCATGTGTAGTAATCTGCAAATACAATATTTGTGTCTCCACACTTTTTTTTTTGGTAATTGTAAGATTTAAATCATTGTACTCTTATAAGAATTTTGTCAATCACTAAGATCGATCAATTGAATATATTTTAAAAAATTGACAAATAATTTGTGTTTCATTTCATTACTTAATCAAAATGATTTCTAATAAAAGAAATGTCCCAAAGAAAAAAAGAAGCATATTAATATTCTTAAACAAGAAATTAATATTCGTACTATTCATGGGAAGATTAGTTCCCCTATCATATAGGAAAAGTATCATTATTAGTACAAAATTTTTAGAAGAACATTTATGAAAATAATTCAGCTGTCTTCTGAAATTATAAAATTCATTGTATTTCTCTTCCCCATGAAAGATTATATATAGGAAAACATATCTACAATGGCGAGGTTATGGGCATTATCTAGATCTTTGAAGGAAAAAGAAATTTTTGATCAAAGAAAATTATTAAAAACTCCGAGTCGCCTTTTAGTCGCATGATATTTAATATTATGAATGCAATAGAAAAGTAACTAGAAAAATCAATATTTGTCATCAATTATTAACCCTTAAATAATGTTTTAAAATTGAGAAGATGTCTACTATCAAATAAAAAAAATTTACTAAATCAACTGCACAATAAATTATATTCTATAAAATTGACTTCCAATCAAGGTCATCACAATTAAAAAAAAAAAGATGAAGACCGTATAAAACATTCTTCACAGTATCACTTGGACATTATGAATGGAACATAATATCATTTGAACTTAAAGATTATCGATTTAAATTTTAGCATATCATAAGATATATTTAATCCATATTCAAAATACATTATAATATTCATTTATGAGGCATTAATATCTTCAAAAAATTCTAGGTGGACATGTTAAATATTTGAATGCTTTCAAATGATTCATCCAAATGAATGGTTTGATTATATCAACATCAAAAATATAATTATTTCGAATAGAAATTAGCTTTAATAGGACACTATGTCAAACGCTTCTAGCATACCTATAAGTTGGAGTATCAAATTTTTTTTATGAATTCATAGATTATCTTTTTGATAAGTATCAATTAAAAAGATTTTCTAGAGTTCATAGTTATATAACATATTTCTTTTCAAAATATTGTTATTGATTCAACACCTTTATTTGAATGACTAAAGAAAAATTGTCATGCATAGAATTTATACCATGGTTGATCCAAAAGTTAAATTCTTGCGTTGAAAATATTAGCATACTTAAATTTTGCAAAATTGAGTTATTATAAAATATTCAAAACTAATGCATCTAATATTGGGTACGATGACATTCTTAAATATTGACACTCCAACAAGAAGACTTGGTGAAATTTATCACTTCTATGTGAATCTCACTAAAAAAAAACGTTTTACAACTAGAGTGGAAATAGTATTAATTTCTTTATGTATTTCTAAATTTCAAGAAGGGTCTACTCGATAGAAAATTTTGTTTGGTATAGATTGCATCTCTTATAAATATGTTATTCAAAGTGATGTTAAAAATCTTCCATTTATACAGATTTTTATAAATTATAAACTAAAATAGCTCTATTTGATTTTGATATTAAATATCTTCATGAAAATTATAATTCACTGTTTGATTTTCGAACTTTTGAATATATAGGACTATTAGGGGTGGATCAACCCCAAGTGTAAGTGCTATGACCTTCTAGAATGCAACTATTCACCCTAGCCATCCCAAAATCTTCTCCTCACAAACATAATTCGAAAAATACTTGGGTTACATGACATATCTATATGGATTTTTCTTATCCGAGAAAAATGTAAAAAAAGAATCTTATTTGATTAAAATATATAGAAATTCTATACAGTTGCATTGAAATAGATAAGCATATTGCTTATAGCAAATGTAAGATCTTTAAGATTATATCTAAATGTATGATCTCTAAGATGATATATGAAAAAGAATGGGGTATAACTCCATTTTAAGAAAAATAATATCTATTTATCAACATGAGAAAATCTAGAGTAATTAGTTGGATTAAAAAAAAGAAAAAAGATGTTGCTCTTCTTCGATATTCTAACTCTAACCATTATTCACTCTGAAAACCATCATTCATGGGTGATTATTGTCATAAATGTAATTATAACAAAGGATATTTTTTGTGGTTCTTCTAAAGATGGTGAAATCATTTCTTTATAGATTTAGCTATACCTTTAGAACAAATCAATGAGTCAAATTTTTTTCATTTATCACAAAAATAAGTCATCAAAATTAAATAAGTGATAAAGTATTATCTATTCCATCGTAGATTATAAATTCTTTGGATTTGAGCATGATCAGTAGAAACTAACCATGATTACTTATACCAAAAATAGTTTAGAGAAACAATTTTTATATATTGGCGTCCACAAATTAATGTGAAAAATAAAACTAAAAAAATATTTAATCCATAAATAATTCAAATTAAAAACTTACATTCCTTAAGGAGTAGTGGAAGTTGGCCAATAATAAATTTGGCATATGTTTGAAGATTATGTTTGACAAATTCAAATGCAAATTTTTTCATGAAGCTAACAATAAGATTAGAAAAAATGTAATTTATGATTATCCTAAATAATTTGAAGAATTAATTAAGATTCAAATCACTAGTAAAGCTCATTATGAGATCAGGACTTATAATAATATGAATTTATAGGAGATTTTGAAGAACAAAGTTGGTCAACAATTCAAAATTTGATAAATAAACTAACATCTGCCTAAGAGGACCATAGGGAAAACTAAAAAAAAATAATGGATGCAATTTTCATGAATTAAAGTAGAAGTTAATCATGCTTTTTCGCATGTAGTAAATGAATTTACCCACAAATGTTCTATACTTAGAAAACACTTTCTTTAGTGCTCTTAGCTTCTACTTTCTTTATTTTTTTTTCAGTTTAATAAAAGAAATGCTTTGATAGCTCCTAAGTTTTGATGTATCTTAGATCAACTAATTAGTCTATATAAAGGTGCATTGTGTATTTTTGCTGTACTTGCAAGAGAAATAAGTTTGTTTGCACAGCTGCTTGCTTCTTTGGTGTGCTTTCAACTTAAAGCTTTGTTAGTTTTTGTGATATAAATAAAAGTTGCATTTTAGTATGTGTGTTCATCATATTTCTTATTAAGTTTTTAAATATCCAAGTCAAGTTGATATCAAAGCAAATTATATGCTATGTAGTGAAAATGATCACCTATGAATTCATAAGAATTCTCAACGGCTAAAATAATAACTACCTAGCAACCGAACAAAGATAAGATCTATTAATTGAGGTAAAACTCGAAGATGCAAATCTTCTTAATTCAGAAATATTATATATTTTAATTATTAATATCCTTTAACAAGTCATCAGTAGTTGTGCCAATCTTTGAGAAAAAAATTAAATCTTTACTCTAAAATTACGTTGTATAATCTTAATTCATTTTCATTTGTATAATTATATTTTTATTTGTAGAATCATGAGTTATTCAAATGCCAATAATGATTATTGGAAGCAAAAATTTGGACTTTCAAATCTCTTTGCGAATAGAGTTTGTTGAGTCAACTAACTGCATTAAAAGTTTGGCCAAAAATATGTTTAAATTTATATTTTGTGTATTTTTATCTTACTAAGATATTTTTGGATAAAAATTTATCGAGCGAAAAATTAGAACTTAAAAAATTTGCCTGGAAAATGGCGCAATGTTGCCCTTTAGCACTGATGCATTGGAGGATTGAATTTGCGAAGCAATGCTAGCTTGAAGACGTACTACCATAAATCTAGTGTCGCACCGCTATATCAACAGTGCTTGGGGAGACGAAAACCCTAGGACCTTGACGTTGTTGCTTCATATTTCAATGTCTTAGTGCTACAATTAGAGAGTTGAGATGCTACAGAAGTAGCCCCATAGTGCTGACTCGTGCTAAGAAAGGGCATGAAATTCAAGAGTTTGGCATCAATGTTACATTAGAGTGTTTTAGTGCTACTTTAGTAGTGCCTTAGCACTAGTTCACAGTGCTGCTGCACGATAGGCCAACAAAACGGTTTCAGTTCGATTTCAGAGCAGGCCATGAGGGGCTACTGAGCAGTTTTTTAGTATTTGGGCAAAAGGGACACAAGGAAATAAATTAAGTAGTGTTTTAAAAGTGTAAAAACACTTAGTGACTTTTATAAAGAGTGAATAGTGAGTGTGTGTGTGTGTAGAAGAGTTTAAAAACTATGCAAAAGGAGGGGAGAAGAATATTCAATCTTAAAGGGCTAAATTTGTTTCTGTCTTTCTAACTTTAACAAAGCTTTTGTGTTTTATATTGTAGTTTTGTTATTTCTGCAGAGCATGTGCAAGAACTAAGTATAGTTTCTTTTAATTTATTCCATCTAAATTTTCTGTGTAAACTATATTGAATGTTATAAATGAAATGTTGAATTTGTATTTCGATTCACTTGGAATTTAACTTAAATGTGTTTTGCCTAAACATATTTTAAAATTAATTTTGATTTTATGAATTCGATGGAATCCAAGTAGAACAAGTAGGTGGAACAATCTATTTTTTAAGTGCATAGACATATAGACCCTGGAGAATTACAATCTAAAAGGAATTTTTATCAATGCCATCATTTGCGTTAATTAGGATATGCATTTCTTTAATTAGTACTAGGATGATTAGATCTCTTAACTCTTGATGGAGATTAACAGATAATTTTGTCCTTGATCGACAACGAGAATTTAGAAACTTTTGTGCACTTTTACATAAGGGATTTTAAATAATCATAAATTCAGAGATTTTCTCCAAATGCATAGTTAGATTTCATCTTTAAAAATCTTTTATTTTTGACTTGATAGTCGGATAAAATTTAAATATTCTAAATTTGCACTTATTAAAAATTAGAAATCGATTCTCGTGGGAATGATATCCTATTTATCATTTTATTATTTGAAACGATATGCGCAGTTGCATACATTGTAAAAGCCAACCAAATTTTTTGATCCTATGTTGGGAATTGAAAATTTTTTTAATTGGTTGTTTTGATTCATTTTTTATTTTTGTTTTCAAAGATAAAAAGTAGAACAAAATATGTTGGTTTACTCGTTGTTATGTTTTACGGTTTTTTATTTTTGTTTTCAAAGATAAAAAGTAAAACAAAATATGTTGGTTTACTCGTTGTTATGTTTTAAAATTATTTTGTTTTTAAACCGTTTTTAAAAGCACAAAAAACAAATAAAACATGTTTTAACTGTTTTAAAAACTCGTTTTGCAAGCAATTGAACCGGTCCTCACCTATCTTCGACTATGACTCTACTTTTCCCTTTTTCCCTCTTCACCCCCTTTGTCTGACGCTAAATGTCATCGATGGAGATGGATGTCGATGTTGCTCGATATTCATCCTACAACTGATTTCCTGATTTAGTTTAGTGAGGTTGTCGAGCTGCCATTATCCTCACTATTCTTCCTTTTTTTCCACAAGTCTAAACCATAGAATTTAAGTGAACTTCTTTTACCTCTATTATCCATTCCAATTTTTATCTCATCTTTTATATCTAGAGTTTTGATTATGTGTTGATAGATTAAGGATTATGGTTAACTTCATAGATTTGTACTTCATATAATTGTTTCGGTCATTTTTCTACTTTTTTTGTTAGAATTTGGGAAGGATTTGAACTTGTATGATTGAATTGCTTTTAAATTTGTTAAGAATACGCTATCATTATTTTGCTTTAGCCTTACACTTGTACGTGCTTTTTGCATTGGCAAAGGTCCTTCTCTAAATCTTCAATCCTATGGTTTAGATTTTTCTCCTTTTATAGAAATGAGGTTCTTGTTTCCTCTATCACTTAGTTGAGCTGATGCTTTCATGTACTGCTTGCTTCAACATGATCTTCATAGTTTGAAGGGTATCTATTTCATTATGTACATGATTCATTGCATTTGCTACTTGAAATTTATAGTTTCAGTTTGTTAAAATGATTATTTTTCCCCAGGAAGAATAATTTTATGAAATCATGCCGAAAAATTTGCTTATTTTTATTATGAGAACACTATATTGCTCTACTTACATTTCTTCAAGCATTTCAATAGTTTGAGTTCCTCATTTAGTAATGCTGCTTTTTGTGATAGGTTTATCTCTTTACATAATAAAATTACTAAAATGTCTTAAGTGTTTAGAAAAGCCAATAATTTATGGCAATTTGTTACAACAACAAAACTTCATCCCACTTAGTGGGATTGACTACATGAATCATTTTTCTCCATTGTGTCTTATTGAGTGTCACATTTTCATTTAATTCTAATAAATTTAATTCTACATTGTGTCTTATTGAGTGTCACATTTTCATTTAATTCTAATAAATTAAGATCAATTTTCATAAAAGATGCCCAAGTCTTTTTAGGTGTACTTTTTTCTTTCTTAGCATAAGTCAATTCTAAAACATTCACTCACCTAATAGGTCATCATATGGTCAACATTTAATGCGATCAAACCAAACCATCTAAGACAACTTTCTCTACTCATGTATGCCATTGGAGCTACTCCAACCCTCTCATGGGTATATTCATTTCACATTTTGACTTTATGTAAAATAACTCATTCATCCATGTATTCTCATCTCAGTAACATTTAATTTTGTGCTTCTCTTTTACTGGACAACATCCTTTTCTTTCGCTAGTCAGCATTCTTTTCTTTTACTAGTCAACATTCTGTATCATAAAACATTAAAGGTCTAACCACCATCTTATAAAATTCTACTTTAAGTCTAAGCTGCACTTTTCTATCACAAAATAGGCTCGATGCATTCCTCCACTTCACTATCCAACTAGGGTTCTACTAATAACATTCTCATCTGTATCACCATTATGTTTAACAATAGACCTTGGATATCTATAACGCTTATTCCTTTTAATGGCTTGATTACCCATCTTTACAACCTCACCGCTAGATCTACTATTACTAAAACTATATTCTATGTATTCAGTTTTAGATATACCCAAATGAAAGCCTTTAGACTCTAAAGTTAACTTTCATAATTCATGTTTTTCCTAAATTCTCTCTCTAGAGTTATCCACACGAAGGATATCATCAGCCAAAAACAAACACCAAGTTATCCTCTTGTAAATGTTCAAAAAAACATCCATAACTAGAGCAAAAAGATATAGGGTTAAAGTTGATTCCTGATGTAATTCAACTAAATTAGGCCTCCTTATGTTCAAACACAAGTAACAACTCTAGTATACATATCTTTAATAATTTCAATATAAGTAATATCAACACATTTCATTTTTAGAACTCTCCAAAGTATTTCTCTTGGAACTTTATCATAAGCTTTTTCTAAATCAACACAAATCTTTTCCATCAAATCTCATAATAAATGTATAACTTTTATAGTAGACTTGCTAGCATGAATCCAAACTGATTTTGAGAAATTTTCGTATCACATCGTAACCTATGTTCAATTAATCTCTCCCATAATTTTAATGCATGACATGTTAACTTAATTCCTCTCACGATTCGATCCGGGGATTGGAGGAATTAATCAAGAGAGGAACAGACGGTCGGATGTTAGAAACTAAATTTTTTATATTCGTCTGCAATTTACCAAATGAAAGAGCTACCAATCAAATTAGATTAACGTAATATATTTAAAATTATCTCGTTATTGGTTGTCCGCATCTTCTATAAACGTTCTCTCTTATAATGTTTATCGTTAATCACTTAATTAACTTGAAAAATTAGTTTAAAATAACAATGAACTAAACAGGCTAGTGGATACTCATACTCATAAAGCGCAATAATACAAGAGAAAAACATGCAATATACCTGTCAGTTAAGCTTTTAATAAATCAATAAAAATATTTGATGTTATTAAAAAATGTTACTATATCAATAACATCTTAGTATCATACTATATCTTTACAACCATCACGAGCACTCTAAAATTTGTCAATTAATACACATCAATATCATTATTCTTTTTCATTTGCGTGCACGAGTATCTTATTACTCCTCACTAGTATTATTAAGTGGTGACTTAATTATAGTCGGTCATATACAAACAAACTGTCAAAATATACATATTATTCATGTATTCATCACATTCAATTCAACATACTGTATAAAACATACAACAAATGCTTGAGAGTAAGTAGCTACAACATTCGTAATAATATGATCGATAAAGAAAAAAAATATCTCAATCAGAATAAATCATGTGTAAATCTCAAAATAGTTGATAAGAAATAAATTATTATTACAAATTAAAAGTACATGTACTTATTTTGATGTCGATTAATTTGCCTTGATGTTAATTCTGATAAAATCGATGCCTATAATAACCCAAGTATTCATATTAAAAACTTTAATTAATCATCACTTTAATTAGTTATTAAATTTGCATTAATTAAGTATTACATTTTTGTTATTTCTCGTTTTTATGTATATATATATATATATAGCTTCCCCGATCGCCTCTTTCTCATTGCTTGCCTGCCGCTCAAATCTAACGTGGTTATCTTGCTTGTGGAGATGGCCTCAACGATCCGTTACTATGCCACTGCCCTTGCCGGTGAATTTCCTATTCCAACTCGTGCTCCTCTTTCAGGTTCAGAGCCTGGTTTTCGTATCGGTAAGTCCTGCAATGTTCCACAATCTTTCCACGAGGCTCTTGAAGGTGGTGATGATCACACTTTCGTTAAAAAGCTTGGTAAAAAAATGAGAAGCTTACTCTTATTGTAACTGAGGTTGAAACCAGTACTCTTGCGTCCTATTGGCGTTTTGCTCTAGTGGGGAAATTCCTTTATGGTCACCTAAACCTTGAGATCCTTTAAAAAGATCTTGATGCTATGAAGCTATTGGGCAATTGAAATATTGGCTTATTTGACAGTCAACATATACTTATTCTGTTATCCCAGGATGTCGATTATACTCGTATTTTTTCTCGTAAAATTATCAAGATCGACAATCGTTTTATGAATATTCTGAAGTGGACTGTCGATTTTAATCCAAAAGCAGAGTCCCCTATCATTTACGTTTGGATAAAGTTTCTGGGGTTAAAATTACATCTGTTCAACTTGAAATTTTTATACTCCTTAACTATTACTTACGGTAAGCCTCTCAAGGCTGATAATCCTACGCTTGTTGTCACCTGACTCTCTGTTGCTTGTGTGTTAGTTGTGAGAGGTATCACTCAATCAGCTCCGGATGAGGTAGAGATTGGAACCACTCACAACGGGTATCGACAAAATGTTGAAATATAACTACTCCTTTCTTATTGCTCTGATTGTAGTATGTTTGACCACAATTATACTGTCGTCTGCTATCGCTTTGTCGGCGCTTAAAAAGGGGGGGAAGAGTTTGAATGTTTGGGGGTCGCCCGTAAGAAGCTGTCGGTCGCCGGAATCGAAATCCCGTTGCCCGCTTCGGAAGGACTTTTTAATTTACATATATATATATATAATTTTAGAAAAATATGAAATCAAACTGATCTCATATTTGCCATAGTTTAAATGAAAGGCAAGGAAC
>NW_018165773.1:168424-169322 GCF_001263595.1 Phalaenopsis equestris | reverse complement strand
AGGGGACAACTGCCAAGACCCACAACCAAAGGCAGCCCAAAGTACGAGCAAGGCTCACAATCGAGGCACACCCAAATCAATTTTTTATGAGTTTTGATATACATAGGAGAGTACAAAACATCACTGATCTTTCAAAGTAACAAGCTCGATCCATCCATATTCATGCAGGTGACTTAAACTCAATAGGAGGGGGGAGTTAAGCTCAAGAAACTCCAATTGGGCCTCACGGGCAGTAATAGGAACCAAAGCTAGCAAACCACACCCAAACAGCCTCTCGGGTAGGGGCAAGGCAAAGCAAACCGAGTCCTCAAACCCAGCCCTCAAGCCAAGCGAAACCAAGCCCAGCGAGGCCAGACAAAATGAAAACAGCTCCCCACTAGAGCTAAACCAAGCTCAGCAAGAAACAAAGCCAAAAAAAATCGAACTCATCAAGGCACTAAAGCCAAATCCAACCTGCAACTGGGTCGAACCGAGCTCAATCGAGAAACAGAGCCAAACCGAGCTCCCTAACAGGAAACAAAACCACAGCCAAACCAACCAGGAATCAAGCTAAAGCTAATCTCCAACTAGAAATGAAACCAAAGCCAGCCACTTAAAGCCCAAAATCGAGCTCCACAACACTCAAGTCAATCCAAGCTTAGCAGGGAAAGCCAAATCACACCCAAAGATCTGCAATGGACCTCACGGGTAAGGAGTAGGAACCAAAGCCAGCAAAGCCCCCTCCCAACTATAATCATTCAAATGATTCAAACTCAACAAGAGGGGATAAACTAAACTCAAGAAATTTCAATGGGTCTCACGGGTAGGAGTAGGAACCAAAGCCAGCAAAGCCCCCTCCCAACCACTCCTCGGGTAAAGGCTGAACAAAGCAACACAGCCCTCAATCAAAGCCAAACCG
>NW_018165773.1:113249-166678 GCF_001263595.1 Phalaenopsis equestris | reverse complement strand
TGTATCCTCATCTAAGGTCGGATATCACTAAAGATCAGACACAGCCACCTACAATTCCTGCTCAGAAGGTGCAACCCGACCCTCTTTCTAACACCGCAATTCCTGATGAAGAACACCATACCCAAGCCTTTCTAACCCTGGATGCTCCTGCTTTTGAACACTATTTTGGCTGCTGGTTTGGAGCATGACACTTTGAAGTCTCATGGAACATCTCCCCATACTACAAGTACAAATTCAAACGTGCTTATACCATTCACTGTTATTGAAGAAGACTCACTTACATATCAAGACACACGAGAGTGACGAGAGTGCTCCTTGCTCCTTTGATTCAATAAAATATCAGCTGGTACAACAAGTAGTTGCTTCTAATGTTCAACAACCTACACATGATCGACACAGTTTAGACCAATCCACTGATTAAGTGAGCCAGTTTTTGGATGAGGAATGCCAAGTCTATTCAGGAGGAAGAAGAAGAATGGAGTCCGACTCGAGCTCAGGAACTTATTGGACGATATATTGGTTACTACTGACAATGACACTCATTTTATTAATTTGTTAGCTGACTCCTTTCCTAGAATTAGAGGCAGAATAAAGACAAAATTTGGTCGCTCTCTAGCTATCTGATATTGTGTTTTGACACTTTTGGTATTTTTCTTTAGATTTCTCATGTATTTTCTGTATTTTTTTTTTGGAACCATTTGCAGGTGGTGGTTATCGTGTCGGCAGTGTATCATGCTTGGGCCCTCTCACACAATCTATCTGTATCTTTCTTTCTTTTTTATATATTAGCTATTGGGCTTTAAAATATATGCATCTCATTCTTATTAAATTCCTTATTATCGGTCGGTCGAGCCCTAACCAAGCGAGAATAAACTTCTCACGGGATCTGTATATCATGAGAGCTCAGCTTCGACTCCCTCCCGTATTAACACGCGAACTCTGCCCGTTGACTCTTCGTCCTCTGTTTGATGCTTCTTCCTTTTCTTTTCATGGATGGTCGGCTAGGGCATAAGTGATTCTCCTTTGGCTTTGCACAAGCTTCTCTCCTTCGGTTTGATCGCTCAGGTTTGAGCGTCTGCACTCGCTTCCTCTTCTCTGCTCTCAGATTGCATGCACGAGAGCTTCGGTCAAAATCGCGGCTCAACCCAGTAGCGTAGCTGTTGTCAGTCAAAATCGCGGCTCAACCCAGTAGCGTAGCTGTTGTTTGACTCTTAGGTAAGCCTTTTCTCGCCTTTGCTATCCCTCTCACGCGATAATTTATACACGAAAATTTCCTTTCGTGTTCCCGATCCTCTTGCTTCACCCCCCCCTGCCCTGGCTTTGCAACATCTCATTTTAGTTCTCACAACTCTTCAATTATTCTCTCGGTAAATGAAACATAATGTTATAATTCTTCTATATGTTGCACACTCTTGTGCATCTCCTTAATTCTTAAAGTAAAAACTAATAGATTTTTTTTTACTCATCAAACATCCTTTTTAAATAATTTTAGAAAGTTTAGTAAGTTAAGAAATTCTCGAATCTAAATATTTTCACACCTTTTTTAGGTCTATCATTAAGTCCTATTTTTTCAAATTTTATTTTTTTTAAAGCCTCATAAACTTCTGTTTCACTATTGCCATGGTGAAAATAAAAAAAAAAATTATTATTTACAATATTAAGGTCACTAAAATCGATCATATTTTCATAACCTTCATTGCAAAGTTTATCAACACATCTCACCGACCTATGTTGAATATTCTCCTATAAGAAAATTACTTTTTTTATCTTTATGATACACTTTATTTGAACTAAATCATTACTTTTCTTATCTCTTGGCTTTGCTTGTTTATATATATATATATATATATATATTCATTATTTTTTAGTATTTAATTTATTATAAATATCATTAAAAATAAAATTTTAGGATCAAAATTGTCCTCTCAGACTCCCTATGATCTACTTTATATTTTTCTCAATTCTTTAAGGTCATAAGATTTTTTTTTAATTTTTTCTTGCACATGATTTTTCCACTTTCAATTATTTTTATTCATAAGAATTTTCTTTTGATTTCTCAATCACATCTTTTGTAACTTGCTTAATATTAGTATTTAACATTTTCATGAACATTCAAAATCTTATGACCTTGAAGTTTACTAAAATAATTTTATTTATCTTTTAAGTATTCCATTTTAATTCTATAATAATATTTTCTTGTATTTTTCATTTTTCAATCCTTCATTTTAAAATTTAAAACCAATAATCTTTGTTGGGTACTTGAATTTTCATTTGGAATGACTTTAAATTCTTACAATCTCGATGATCTATTTCTCCCATAAGAAAATAATCAATTTATGTTTTATTTGATCTATTCTTATATGTTTTAATATACTTATATTTTTTTTCTTAAATAAAGTATTAAGAATAACAAAATCATAAGCTAAAACAAAATTCAGTATGATTTACCTTCTTCATTTGTCACTCTAAAATTATAACCACCATGAATGCTTCTAAAATATTTTACCATTCTACCAATATTTCTATTTAAATTTGCTTTAATACAAATTTTCCTCAATTGTTATTCTTTATATTAATTCTTCTAGGTCATTCCAAAATTTTTCTTTTGAACATATATCCAAATCTATA
Organism: Phalaenopsis equestris; assembly: GCF_001263595.1. Lineage (NCBI taxonomy): Eukaryota > Viridiplantae > Streptophyta > Magnoliopsida > Asparagales > Orchidaceae > Phalaenopsis > Phalaenopsis equestris. The sequence continues at coordinate 164,050 of NW_018165773.1, read as the reverse complement.
TGGGGAGCATAAACATTTATAATATTAAAAATATTAGTTTAAGTGACAATCTTTTGAGCTATAATTTTATCTTCAATTTTTCTATTTTTTATAATATTATCCTTCAAACTCTTGTCTATAATTATACATACACTTTCTAGCAAACTATGTCATCCTCCTTAGTATTTTTCCAACCGTCTTTGTTTCTTGAATGAATAAGAAATTCATGTTTCTATGAATTATAATATCTACTAATTTCATTAATTACTTGTAAGAGTACATATATTTCAAGTTTCTATCCAATTATTATTTTCATGTACTAATATTTTCCCCCGTATCTATTCATAATGTGGGAAGCCTTACTGATTCAACATTAAATCAAGCGCTGGTGCAACGACCCTGACACACTTGTCACTATATTCAGGCCATACATCACGTCACATTCAAGGGATAACCTAACATTGACACAATGATTTAAAGAATTCATGTCATAATTTTTCGACAAAAAACTTGGTTGTTGATAACCTAACACAACCCTTCATTTTTTGTATTTGGGACTTGCCGACAATGGCAGTATTAATTTATGACGATTAATTATTTACAAAAAAATAGTTCAAAAATTTGAATTTTTGGGGTGAAAAATTAGTAAAATAAATGTGGCCATATGATGTTTTGTGGAAATTTTTATAATCATAATGAATTTTATAATCCAACAACAGTTTGAGTTAAACTGCCCTCATCCCATTTCTTGATTTGCCTTTTGCTAGCCTCAATCAGTTCATCAATTATCTGAGTAGTTTTTCACTTTTTAAAGACTTGATATAAAAGTTTTCCATTGACTACATATGTTAATTATAGCACTCAGCTCCTCAGTTGGAGTGGTCCCCGTGATTGCTCAATGCAACATATACATAAAAAAATTGCTTTTCAATCATTCATGAAACTAGAGATTATAGTTAAGATTACTCGAGTCATAAGACCTAAAAATTCTAATAAAATAACAACCTTCCCTATTAAGCTTCATTGATACCGGCTATGCATGGTTTTAATTGTGATTAGGTGGTTTAGATGAAGGCTCTTTCCAGGTAGGGTTGTAAGTCCATTGTATTTTGTTTGTTTATGTTTTCTTTTCCTTTTTTATCAAGGTTATGAAGTTTCACTTCTCTCATTGAACTTTACCTTTGTTTTAGGATTCTTAGGTTGCTTATCTAGTTAGGAAATAAATCCTTACTCTCATAGGCTTTCTCACGATTGTATTTCATGTAATCTAAGTTCTAACATTCTAATAAAATGTTAAGATGAAACAACAAATAAATCTCTTTCAAAATCATTACACAAAATAATAAAATAGTTAAGATGTCACTAAGTCTCTCAGTATCTTTGACATCTCCTACCCACTCTTTTTTTGGGTTTCGATAATAATTGTTCCATTTTTAGGACTTCCCTCTTTAAAATTTTCAATAATCAATTGTAAAAACCTAAACTTTGAAATTTCTTGAAGACAAAACCCCAGATTTAATCGAGAATTTTCTTGAGCAACTTCGGTTGCTTAAATCGTAAATAATTATAGGTCTTCTTATAGGAAATTTAAGACCCCAGATGTAATCTAAACCATATTTAGCCTTCAGATTATATAGGGAAAAGATTTGTTGATTTTAATTTTAGACCATTACAAATATTTATTAATTCTTTATTGAAAGTAATTGAACCCATCCTAAAGTTATATTTCTATCTTTCGAGGTAATATATTATTTTTGATGTCGTGTTTGATTATTTAAATAATTAAATAATTGAATCTATATGCTATTTAAAACTCCATGTCAAAAAATAAAACGATAATATTATACAGAGTAAGGAATGGAGGTAGCTATAATGCAAGGCATGGCTATCATCACCTTCTTGAAGGATGATGTGCTTTTAGATACTTCAAACCATAACAATCCTTCCTATGTAACGGTTTGGAATGGGTTATGTTAAAAAGCCTGATAAAACCAACCTCCCTAAAACCTCTTGCCGGATGCATTTTGTATTAAAAGGCAGTGAGGCCCTCACCTGTACTAATGAGGAAGTCAAAATTAAGGAAGCCCCTTAAAAGTTTGAGAATAGTGTCTCTTTGACCATCGATGAGTTGAACGAGGTCAACTTAGGTACAGATTATGATCCTTATTCAAATTTTATAAGCAAACTCTTATCATATTCTATGGTATCTAAAATCATAGAAATCCTATGAGTTTTGTGACTTCATTGCTTGGAGTTTTGCCGAAATGCCCATTTTAGCTCCAACTGTAGCTCTACATCATTTAGTCATTAATTCAATTATTGTTCCAACAAAACTGTTTCCTCAGAAAATGTGGTTTGAAAAAGCTAAAGAGCTCATCAAGGCTAGTTTTAATAGGGAGGTTTCATATCCTATATGGGTTACAAATGTCATATTTATTTAGAATAAGAACATACATATATGAGTTTGTATCGACTTTCAATAACTGAATAAGGCTTACCTGAAACATTATTTCCCTTTGTCGATACCATAGCTTATGATAGATTTTGCATTCTCTCATGCAATATTCTCCTTTATGGATGACTTATTCGGTTACAAACAGATCAATATGGTCCCATAGGAAGAACAACATATGATATTTTGTACCCCCAACAACACTGTTTGTTGGAGGGTTATGCTATTTGGGTTGAATAATGCCAGGGCAACCTATCAATATGTTATGACTCACATTTTCAATGACCAACTACATCATCAAGTTGAATGTCACAATGAAGATGCAATGATTAAGAGTCATTCTGAATAAGATCATCTGTCATATATAAAAGTTATTTTTTAGCACCTTAGGAAGTACAATCTGAAGATGAAACTGTTGAAATCCGCCTTTGGCTTATCTTCCAGGAAGTTGCATGTTTCATTGTTCATCATAAGGGCATTGAAGTTGTTCACAGTATGATTAAATCCATCATAAAGGTGGAGCCTCTTAAGAGTTTAACGCAATTGTGCTCCCTTCAAGGAAAGCTTTCCTTTATTATGTGATTTCTTTCTTACCTTTCTAGTTAATGTCATCATTTTGTTGCATTGATCGAGAAAGATCTTTGTTTCCACTGGAACAAAGCATTTCAACATGATTTCAATGATATAAAGTGTTACTTACTGAATCCTCCAGTATTAGTAGCTCCTATCCTTGAGAAACTTCTCATTCTATATATTACCATTCTAGATGAGATGGTATGAGTCTTACTCGCTTAAGTGAATGAGGCTAGTAAAGAAAATGCTTTGTACAATCTTAAACAACATTTTAGCCTCACTGAAATGAAATATCTGGCAATATAAAACTATTACTTGGTATTCATTTTTTTAGTTCAAAAGTTGAAGTATTATATGCTCTCACACCATATTGATATATTCTTAAGGGTTATCCCATTGCAGTATCTAATAAAGTGTCTCACTCTAGCTATGTAGTTGGCCAGATTGGCTATGATCCTATACCTCTTTCACATGTTATATGTCCCTCAATGAGTTGTCAAGGGAAAAGTGTTAACTGATTTTCTAGTATCTCACTTGATTATGACAAATTATTCTCATAATGATAATTTTTCTGATGAGCATTTGATGATCGTCGATTCCCCATAATGGAGTTTTATTTTGATGGGGCATCTTTTTTAAAAGGACCATCGAGATCTCTCCCAAAGGTACAATCAAGGTTAGGCTTGATATTTATATCACCTGAGCGCAACATTTTCATCTTATAGTTTGATAGAGACAATGCTGCCAAGTATGAAGGCTTGACTGTAGGATGTGAGTTAGTCATTCAGATGATCATCAAGAGAATCAAAGTCTATTATGATTCTCAATTCATAATTAACCAAGTATTAGGAACCAATAATGTTCTCAAGCTCGAGCTCTTAGCTTACTATGTTTGACATTATCAAAACTCATTCCCAAGGTTATAAATATTAAAATACCTCGATATTTTAATAATAAAACTAATGCTCTTATTAAATTGGCTAAAGAGTTATTGAGTTCTGATGGGAACTCCATATTTTTGATTTGAGAAGAAGGTTCTTGTCATTGGCATGTTTCGGTTCCTCAGGAGATGCACCTTCAGCATCGAAGATGTTGTCTTTGTTGGTTCTGATGAGGCACTTGATAATTGGTGTCAAGTCATCATTACATTTTTGACACGGTGAGTACTCTCCAAAGATTTCTCCCTCGCCTCTCAAATTCAAAAGAGAGCATTCTCGTTTACCATCATCAACAATACTTTGTATCGACACTCTTTTGAGCAAATGTGATTACGATGTTGATATCTGTCAATTTTACGTGATTTTACCTTTTTTGTCATGTATTTTATATACTATTTTACCTTTTTATCATCATTTTAAGCTTTTGAAAGGTTCTTTGTGTTGTTTTGTGGTTTATAGCTGTCAAAAGTGCAAAATGGAGTCATAACACACAAAAACTTGATGTTTGGCTTAGTCACACTTGATTTGGCTGAGTGTGACCACACCAGATCTAGACATGATCATGCTAGAACTGCCATGACCATGCCAATTTCAGGCGTGACCAACCTACGGTTTGGCGTGACTACAACCAAAATCAGATTTAGAGTGATTTCTTGCCTATTTTAAACTCATCAATAAATTTTTGGAGTGATTTAATGCCTCTTCTGTACTCATTGATTCATTTGGAGAGATTGCATGCTTATTTTAGATTCACAATGTAAAAATCTAATATAAATACATGTTTATGTCATGATGGAAGGACTTGTTGACCTCTTGGCCTCTTGGTGGTTTGGAAAAAAGGATTTAGAAACTAGAGAAGGATTAACGGCTACTAGAAGCGGATTTGAGAGAGAATTTGAGTGCTTTCTTGAAGGTTTTTGATGGCAGGTTTTTGTGTATGCGTTGTAAATATCTTTGAATACTACAACTCACACACGACAGCACATTTAGTAAATATGCAGATCAATCACAAAAAAAATCACTTCAGTACAAATAGTTTTATATTTTAAAATTTTTAAGCTGTCAAACCTAATAATTATGTAAATATACGTATCACTCAAGTAATAAAATGCTCTAATGGAGTCCTGAGAATCGATCCCACAGGGAGATAGAAATTCTTATGGTTATAATGTAAAACACAATATTCAAACTATAAAAAAATTAAAAACAAATCTAAACTAAATTAAATGTATAATAAATGAAATGTAGCTAAAAGAACTAAGTTAACTAAACTATTTTCTAAACTTCAAAGTTAAACTTACTAAGACTAAACAAAGTTTTATAACGAAGAGTTCAAATTTAAGAAAACATCATTCCCCTTTACAATGGGTTTATGGTTAGTGAAGTAATTAAATTCATTTATATATATATATATATATATATATATATATTGTATGAAATAGGAGAAGTCTTATTCTTTACCATCTGTCGAGTGCATAAATAACATTAATTAATTCAGAGTTTGGTTCCTAAATCTGTGGTTAGGTTGAGAGGATACCGACTCACACTCAAAAGCTCCCACTTCTCCCTCCTCTGTCTTCCTTTAGTTTCCAAGCAACTAGACTAAATTGGGGATTTTTGACTGTCACCCTAAAATCTCTAATTCTTGGCAATCAAAATATATTTCCTTATTTAATTAATTACTTTATTAAATCAACTTATATATTTCTTAAAGTAATATAGCAGCAGGTTTTCCTTGTTGCATATTTTCTTGCGACTGTGCTTGTTCAAGGCTTGAATAGAAATTATTGTTTTTCTGCTTGTGAATTGCATAGTCTGCCTCATCAATGGCATTTCATAGCTGGTTTTTTGCGTTTTCAAGATTATTTTTTTTAATATATGTCCTCATAATTTCTAAACTTAATTATTTATTTATTTATAGATTATGGGTTACCTGTACAATTGAAATCATTGAAGAGACAGTATAACATCTTCACATAATTCTAGTTATGTTTGGGCCCAAGTAAGAACCAGTCTAAGCTGTTTATTTAGTTTGATATCTGCACATAAATCAAGTTATGTTTGGACACAAGTAAGAAGATGTCTAAGCTGATTATTTAGTTTAATATCTGCACATAAATTTAGTTATGTTTGGACAAAAATAAGAACATGTTTTTTATTGTTAAGAATTTTGTATAAGATATTTTCTGTTTTCTGGCCTCGTTCTCTCAGCACAAAGATTCGTAATTCTTTCAATAAATGTTTGGTTCTAATAGGGATGACTGACATCCTGAAGATTAATTACTTTACTCATAAAATATTTTTATACCAACGAAAATGAGTTAACATTAAACATCATAATTTTGAGAGTAAATATCTAATTTTCACTCCAAGGTTTAGGTGATGTGTTCAAAGAAATTTAAAATTATGATTTTTATTGCTTTTGATAATTGCATCATTGAATTTTATCTTACAATAATGATTTTATCTGTTTGGCTGTTAGGTAGTTGTCCCACCAATCATTGAGATTGTTTGTTAATTCACCGGTAATTGTTTTCTATATGTGGTACATAGTTTGCTCTGATGCTAAAACTTGACCCAAGTATCAGAAGAACTAAAAAATAAATGAGATGAAAAAATTATAAAAATGCAACTTTTATTTATGGCAAAAAGCTTACATAGCTTAAAATTGAGCGTACACCAGGGAAGCATACAACTTTACAAACACATCTTTTTTTTAATTAGCACGAACAAAAAATGCATAATCCACTATTATAGATAGATTGAGGAGATGGTCTTTAAAGTTATAGGTTATGGTAAAACTTAAAAATTAGAAAGAATATCCCTTATGAAAGTATACGAAAGAAAAGACTAAAGTAAAAACAGAACACACTAAAAAAAAACATAATTTTATGTATGAGCTCTCTATAGTAAAATCAGTTTTTAGCATGTGAAAAAGTACAATTTAATTCTTATTGAATAGAAACTGACATTCACTATTCCTTGTTCATTGTTTCTGTGGTATTCTTTGATAACATGTTTATTTTTTAATTGCTGCCCATCTTTGTTTTTCCTCAAAATCTACTATGGATTCACATTCAACATAAGTAAGGTTTCTTCATTTGTTTTACTGGGGATTGAGATATTGGGTAAATTTTAAATTATTTATAATAATCATTTGTGTTTGAATTTACCAAATATAATTTTTATTGATAGACCAAAATAATTTTGGCAGGTTGTCATTGACTTTTAGGGATTGTTAATTCGTTATTTGAAATAATTGTAGATTTAATATGTTCAATTTTTATTTCACATTAATTTGTATGTCATACTTTAAAATTTTGGGAGAGGGTAATTGAATATAGTTTAAGTTGTGATATAATGATTTTTCATAATTAGTTTGGATTTATGCCGGAAAACTCTATTATGGTCGCTATACATTTATTGAGAGGTTTGATGGAGAAGTGCACTAAGAGTAAGGAAGATCTACATATGATTTTTAATATTTCAAGAGAAGTTCTTTGGAGAGTTCTAACAAAGAAATGTATTGATATGCCTTATATTCAAGTCATTAAAGATATGTATGCTTGAGCTGTTACTTGTGTTCGAACAGAAGGAGATTTGACCAAGTATTTTCCCATTTAAGTTGGATTACATCAGGGATAGGCTTTAAGCCCACACCTTTTACTTTAGTTTTGGATGCTCTTCCGGGACATATACAGGAGGATGTACCTTGGTGTGTGCTTTTCGTTAATGATATCCTTCTTGTGGATAAGACTAGAAAAGGATTTCAGGAAAAACTTGAATTATGGAGGTCTACATTGGAGTCTAAAGGCTTTCAGTTGAGTAGTTCTAATACTGAATACATGGAATGTAATTTTAGTAGTAGTATCTTTACTGGTAGAGCTGTAACTATGGATGATCAAATTATTAAAAGGTGCGAATGTCTTAGATATCTCAAGTCTATTGTTCAAAGTGATGTTGGTATAGATGGGGATGTTATTAGTAGAATTCAAGTTAGTTGGTTGAAGTGGTGGAGTGCTTCAGGCCTATTGTGTGATAGACAAGTATCGCTTAGACTTAAAGAATAATTTTATAAGACGTGGTGAGACATGTAATGCTTTATGCAGCAGAATGTTGGCCTTTAAAAGAGAATCATGAAACAAAGTTTAGTGTTGCTGAGATGAGAATGCTTAGGTGGATGAGTGGCTTAATACTTAGAGATAAAATGTGAAATGAATCCATTCGTGAAAGGGTTGTTGTATCTCCAATTACAGACAAGATTAGAGAGAGTCGTCTTAGATGGTTTGGTTAAATTAAATGCTGACCATCTGATGATTCCGTTAAGAGAGTAGATGTGTTAAGAAAGGCAGAGGTTGACCTAAAAAGACGTGGATATATTGTATAAAAAATGATCTTAATTTATTAGAATTAAATGAAAACATGACACTCAATAGGACACAGTGGAGAACCGCCAACCCAACTTGGTGGTATAAAAGCTTATTATTGTATTAATATGTGGCCATCAACATAAAAACAAGCTCTCTCTAAACAATTTTTTGGTTTAAGTAATCATGGTTGATTTCAACTAACCTTACTCAAATCTAAGCAATTTGTATATCTGCAAAGAATATTCAGCACCTTATCATTTACTTTCTCAAAATTCTTTTTTGTGATAAATGAAAAAAAAAGATTGATGCATTGACATAGGTCTCTTTAATCAAATATTGAAGTATGATTAAATCTTTGTCAAAATAGTTCAAACATCTATAAAACCATAAAGTGATTTTGATTATTACAATTTTTTATGAGAATAAAGGAATGACATTTTTTTAGAGTTTGGAATATAAGGGAAGCATATCATCGCTGCTTTGTAATAACAATAATTAATTGAGATTTTCTCATGTTGAGAATAAAGTTAAATCTCTTTTGAAGTGGAGTTTTGTTCCATTCCATTTTTATACAATCTTGAAGATCATATACCTGCTATAGGCGATTTGCCTATCTATCTCATTGCAATTGTATAGATTTTTGTCTTATTTTAATTCGTTTAGAATTTGTTCACATTTTTCTCAAGCAAGAAAAGATGCATAGAGATATGCTTTGTAACCCAAGTCTTTCTCTAGTAATATCAATGTAAACAAGAGGCTGAGATGACCACTGTGGAGGGTTGCTTTCTGGGGGTCATTGTGCCCTTATCCTCGACATTGGTCCATGTTGGTGGCGGTAGTCCTCCATTATATGCTAACGGGGGTTTTAAGAGAGACGTAATATTTTGGTGGGCTCGTAGGCATTTTGACTTGTGCACAATGGTGATGGGTGACATAACAATCTCTACTAGCGACATTCAAAGTGGGATGTACATCATATATCTGAATGGCAAATGTAACCTCTCAATCTCACGTTTTTGCAAGTCTATTTCTTGCTTCTTGAGTGGGTCTTTTTGTGCTTCTGCAGTATTGTTGGTATAGTTTTTAAGTTGACATACATTGTATTGTGTGAGTTGCTCCAAAATAATTCTTCTTAAAAGTTAAGGCCAAAGCCAGATAATTAAATTCCCACGAATTGATGTAATTTTAGCATATTTGAGCAACTCAACTAATGTATATGGATACTGCAAGTGGAGGACATGGTGGAAATGACCTCGATGATTTGGAGTGAGTTTTGTGTGAGCGACTGTTGGTTAGAAGTCTTAGAAGTCTAGCATTTCTTATTACAAGTGAGACACAAAGTTGAGTGATGTGGTCAATTGGTTCTAACTTTCCCTCATAGGAACCCATCTTGATCATTTTGAATTTTTTTCAATTGCTGAAGCCCTACAACATCTAATGAATAGTGTTTGTAGCTGAGCTTGAAATTTTAGTTGGCAATGAGGGCAATGAGCTTTCACTATATTATTCTTTAGAGGTGTGTTTCATTTTCAGAAAAGCCAAGGCAACATTATTTGGGTTGAGGCGACATGGGTTTCCTGGAGAGATGAGTGTTTCATGTTATTGAGTTGACTGGGCAAAACGTGTGGTCTGTCTTTAGGATGCCTCATAATTTAAACGTTTTGTCTTTGACATTTTCGTGCTCTCTGCACTTAAGGGGGTATTACATATAATGTTACTTGAAGAATGATACGGTGACTTGTTATAAATATGAATCAAGCATAGAGAACAAATGAAAATAGAGAGAATTCAAGTTCCAAAGATTCTTTCAAGTAAATTGATCTACAAAGGATCCTATTAAGGCTTTAAATAGAGAAGGGTTACTGACCTAGCTTTGGAAGTATGGATCCAAAGTTTGCTATGGTGGGTGGCTAATGGTGTGTGGAAGACCTCTAGGAGCATGGAGAAGTTTTATGCGGTGTCTAGGCTAATAAAACAAAAGGTTTATGTCAAACGAGTCATAGGATTATCAATTTTACCTTTAGTACCTTTGTATGGAAGTTGGCTTTAGAGCATGAATTCTTTTGAAGGTTATGATGGAAGGTTAGAAGATGTGTTCTGGAGTTTTTGGAAGTCATCCAACAAGTTAATGTTGTTTTGTAGAGGCTACACCAAGACTAGCTTTTGGTGCTTAGTTTTGGCGAGTTTGGAATCGTGATTGGGGGCTAGGTTTAATTGTGCCTTTGGAGGTTGGAGAGGCTTGACATAGTTATGAGGATATCTGAAGATTTTATTTGAAGTTTTTGGTTAGGATCTAAGGAGTATTGATGGTGGTCAAATTTAGAATTGTCCTATTATTTAGCCTATCACTTATAGGAGGCTTAAATAAATTTGCTGTAGAAGCTGGGGAAAACTTGTCGAGAAAGGCTAGAAATGTTGTGGAAAGACTATGCGAGGTTGGGGAGAGATATCAGCAATATTAAGAAAGTTGCGTAAGTCTTCTATCAAGAAATGCCCAAAGAGATTGGCCACCAAGCACACAACTATGGGGATTTCAACCACAAGTGCCTAAAACCCCAGAGATTTCAACCTCCATGTTATTTCTCAACATAACACTGTTCTTATTTTCTAATTCCTCAAAGGAAATATTTGAAACATTACATAATATTTAAAGAGAAAAAATAACAAAAGGAAGGAAATATAAAAGGGAAAAAGTAAATAATGGAAGTATAGTGAAATCAAACTCAAAGTTCTCATTAGATCAATGGGCGGTCCTAATAGACTTAAAATAAAATAACTGTAATAAAAAATTGGTGAAGCAAATGAATTAGAAGCCTCCCTTAAGGAAAAAAAAAGATTTTATATGCAAAAACTGTTCAAAATGGACTTTCCATAAATAGACTGATTCTTTTTTTCATGCTGGATAAATTTCTCTTGATCGTTGATCTTGATGTTATGATTTTGTTAATCCTTTCTCTCATCTTAAGCTCTCGATCTTGTTCTGTTAGCCGGGCCATAGTCATTTTTTGCATGATGTTCTTCTTTAGTCATTCAAGCCAATTTACAGACATGATTGTGCTTGTGTATGACAGAGAGATTCTTTGGAGAATCTTAGGAAGAGTGAGAGACTTCAGTGGGACAGTTTCATCTAAAATTTCAAGATTGCCCGATGTTTGCTCTCAACAAGTGATTGCTTATTCACAGGGGAAGGCCAAGTTTGGCGATGCAAATTAGCTACATAATATGATTACATAGAAAATAATGGTCTGTGTTTGACGTAGCTATCTGTATGGCTTATAAGTCTAGCTCATAGTTGGTTATTAGGAACATGGAGCAGGTTTTGAATTGTGGATGTTTCCTCTTGATGAGTGATGGACCAAGTAAGATTGAACTTTTGGGCAAATAATATTGATGAGCAGGCAACTTTGTGAACTCTTGGCTAGTCAATTTGTTTAGTACTGAGGACCGAGTAAGATTGATTCTAGGATAACTTGACGAGTTTCTTAAAGTATGATACATTCCAAGTTGAAAGCGGTTCAAATTAGTTCACAATTTTCTACATGTTGAACTTAGTTTAAACTTTCATTTATATTTGGTTAACCTGATATAGATGAATGACTGAACAATAATCTCATTAACTGTTCAAGCATATTGCTTCCTATTATTTCAGTGTCATAAATAGCTTTTCTGTTAACTTTAATTTTATCATTTCTATTTGGAATTATGCAGAACATTGCCGAGTTACTAAAATTGGATGTCCCCATGGCCATGGCACTCGTCTTCAGTCATCTTGATGTTGAAAATTTTCCAACCAGAGACGTCTCCATAAATAATATTGGTAAATTTGAAACAGTGGAGGCATCTTTGTTGCTTTGCAATGATGACTTTATTCAAAAGCTTAATAAAGAATGGAGAGATGAAGATCATGCTACGGATGTTCTATCCATGTCACAGCACATTCCTGAAATTGATCTTCCTGTTGTAAGTTGTCTTTCAGCTCAAGTACTTTATAATTAGGGAGCATAGCTTTCTGCTTTATGATTTGGGAGCTTAGCTATCTATTTGTAATATTTACTCTTCTTTCTACAGCTAATGTTAGGTGATATTGTAATTTCTGTTGAAACTGCCGTCAGACAAGCAGAAGAGAGAGGTCACTCCCTTCTTGATGAAGTACGGATCCTCATGGTATGCGTGTTAGCTGCTTCGATATTTTTGTATCATTTCTTTTGCTTTGCTTGATTAGCACTTTTCGGGACTATAAATAAACACGTGCTATGTTTTTTTTCTTTTTTTCGTCATGAATTTTTCTATTAACATGTATTTCTTTTTTGTTTTTTTGCTTACTGTGGCTTTAATTCTGTGCAATTGATAAAATTACACACTACTACATTTGATTTAATGAAAGTTTAAATTTCTGTTCAATTATAAAACCCCATTTTTATCTTTGATTCTTTTTGCAAATGTCAATATAGAAATATAGTTGATGTGATCAATTCTGATATATAACATTTTGAAGTGTTATTGATTATTGTATAAGCATGTAATCTTCACATGTGAACTTAGAACTCATGACACAAAATGGATATAGGAACTTCATGGACATCATCATTAGTTATCCCAATACTATTTAGGATTGCCTTTATGAACCTTCCATCTATGTTCATTTTTGTTGAGTAGTAATTGATGTATTTCATTTTACCTTTAAAAATATTGATGGGGTATACTTATAATTTGGGCTAAAATGATGCATGTTTATGTTAAAACTCCAAGTTTTTCGGCATGGATGACATGCATTTGTGTGACAATTTAATTCAATTATTTTAACATACCTTGTCCTTTAAATGTTCTTTTGCATAGAAGTTTTACTTACATAAATGACTTCGTCTTTTGATGAAATAAGGTTCATGGCTTATTGCATCTTTTGGGGTTCAATCATGAAATCAGTGATGTAGCAGAGGAGGAGATGGAGAAAGAAGAAGAATTGGTTTTGAGTACCCTTGGATGGAAAGGAAAGGGCCTAATTAAGAGTACATATGATTCCATCACCAACGGAAACCACCAGACACAGGATTTAGATTGTAAGTATTGCCATGCAGGCCTTTTGTTATAAACATTTCCCTTTCATGCATCCTTATTCAGATCATTGAAATCTGTGTTGCTATATGAAGGCCTTGTAGTTTAAGATTTTACAGATGCTGATAAAATTATAATTGAAGACGATGTACTTCCTCATAGACAAAAAATTAGCTATATCTTCTGTGACATGGATGGTAAGATGAGATATTATTATTTTATTATTTTTATAATATTTTGATATTATTCAACCCTTATTTTTGCAAATAAAGGTACACTTTTGAACAGCAAAAGCCAAATTACTCTGAAAACAGCAGAAGCCTTAAATGAAGCAATCTCAAGAGGAGTGCGCATAGTAATAGCAACTGGAAAGGTGATTAACGGACTTATTTTTGTCCTACAAATTCTCCTTATGTAACATCCCGTTCACCAAGGGGAGCACAACTATCTATCATAATTGCAGCCTTAGGGTGAATAATTTTTAACACCCTCTGTTCGATTAGAAATTATTACGCCGGGATATCACACATGGAGCTAGGTGCAGGTATATCAGAGTACACAGTTGAGAACTATGATATATCCGCATTTAGCTCTACAAATGGTGTCCAAGACTAAGAATTCTTCTACGTTAGGTAATTTAATGGCAACTAGAAAGTTAAATAAGTATCAAAAAGTTGAGGGAGATTGGCAGGTATGGTATGTTTTGAGGAATATTTTGCCTTATTATATCCTTGTTGCTGTTGATAGTGTTTTTTTCAGTGCAGTTTTGTTTGGTCATTGGTATTTTCATGGTTTTTCATCAGAGGCTAGCTTATAATTTTCTTTTTTTTTTTTGTTTTAACTACAAAATCAGAGTCGTCCTGCAGTTATTAGTGCTTTCAAGACTGCTAATCTAGCTGGAAAAGGGGGTATTGTAAATGAATCATCACCTGGTGTTTTCCTACAGGTTTTTCCTTTTTTTCGTTTCCTTTCATACGCATTCTTTGATTTCAGTATGAGAAACAAAAAATTGCTTAAAGTTTTCCAACTTTAGATTGCGGTTTCTACTGTGGTTTATTTGTAAAATTGTTTAGGCTTTAACTGTTGAACATTTTCAATTACAGTTTCATAGGTTTTGTTGGAGTGTTCCAAGTTTGAAGTATTCTAGAGAATGCAATCAGCTAAAAAATTAGCACCTTATTTGATAGATCTCTATCTGCTGTAATAGTTATTCACTTGTTTCATAAAGTCTAGTGTACTTCTGCTGATGATCTTCCTGCATTTCTCAAGAGAAGCTTTCTTTGCTAACTGCTGCTAAAAGCTGTACTTGACAACCATGGAATTACCAAAACTTCCTTCCTTGAGACTTGGTATTCGATTCTTAAGTTGTAGAAATGTGAACTTTTAAAATCTGTAATTGCCTTTTCAGTTAAAAGTTATAAAATGGATTGTGAAAATAAGAAGGCTGGCTCTGATAATACAACCAGGCCATTTAAGATACCTACTCTAGAACTTGTCAAGTTTCACAAGTGTTGAAAGTATTTAGGAAGTTCTTTTTAGCATCTTTTATTATTTTCTTTTATTATTGGTATGTTATAATTCTTGTTTCTTTTTTTTATCATGAGTTTTGACTGATTTATGATTTTTCTAATGTGAGAGCCATCTCCCTTTATTTTTCTTTTAATATTTCCTTATGAAATTGAAGAGAAATAATTCTTTTTTTCTAAAAATCACATAATATTAGAGTCCCTTCTTCCTATTCGAATGCCTTTACCATTCACCATCTGAATATTTTTGCGTTGGGTTCGATCACAACTACCTTCCCTGTGTTCTAACGATTTGATTCCTGTTGCCTTCCATGTATTTCTGTCGTTGGGATCATTCAATCACATCTGTCTCTGCCTTCCTTGGGTTCAAGTGTGCAGGTTTCTGTTACAAATAGGCCATATCCCCAAAGGCCTGCTCGAGTGTGAATTGCACAGACTTCAAATCCAAGAGTCCAAATCCGTGCGCCAACGACTTGAAAGCATTACTTCTAGTATCACACCCTCATGGTCAGGGGCGTGACTACCCTTGATAATGAACTCTTTTTCGTGTAAGATTAGCTGGTCGGATTGGAAAGCGAGGGATGAGTGGCAAAAGATAAGCATGGAATAGGAAAGAGAAGACTGACCTAGTGTGTTTCATTGTTGTGATTAAGACCCAAGCGTGATGACAGAGAGAGAATTCGAAGGAAAAAGAGGGAGCAACTGCGCATGTAAGTGAACGAATTGTGGCGTACAAAAATTCCTCGCCATTCTAAGTTGAAAGCGACATCCAAGATCTTGATGTAAAGGAGTTTTGCACTGCTCGCGCGGGGAATTGAATGGATTGCGGCGTACAAAAGTTTCACACCATTCTTGATCGAAAACAATGATTAGGATCACGACGTAAAGGAGTTTCGCATTGCTCGTGCCATCGGGATCGCCGTGTTTTTCAGATTCTGAGGATGTCATACAAATCGGCAATGATGACAGGAGTTCAAAAAAATTATATTACATCGATCGGTTCCAGTATTTTGAAATTACATCACCTCACTCCGCACCTGTATCGGTTGAGTATTATACCCAAAACTTACCACCATATCTCATAGTGATAAAACTTAACGAGCATAACTATCTCCTGTGGGCTCAATCCGTAAAATTGGCGAGCGATTGACAGGAGAGGCAAAATTGAGTATTTAACTGGAAAAATTTCAAAACCTATCGTTGGTGATCTAAATTTGTAAAAATGACAATTGGAAAATTTTCTAATTATGACTTGGCTCATCAACAACATGGAACCTACCATAGGAAAGCCACATCTATTCTTCTCCACTAATCGAGTTATTTGGTAGACCGTTCGAGATTTCTATTCAGACTTGGATAGCTCTTCCCCAACTTTGAAAATAAAAAAATGATCGTGATGTTATGACATATTATAACATTATGACAGGAGCTTGATCAATGCTATGATGACATCTAGGAGAATTTAAATGATTATGCTCACCACTAGAAAATAGAGGAAAATGATTGGGTCAACATGTTCATAGCCACTCATAATCGCAGTCTTAGCCACTCATAATCGCAGTTTAGACGAAGTTCGAGGTCGCACCCTGTTGGCACAATTTTTTTAAAGTGTTGCCCTTTAGAAGCTGTCGACCGCCTGAATCAAAATCCCGTCGCCCGCTTCGGAAACACATTTAATTTATATATATATATATATATAATATAATATGAAATCAAACTGATCTCATATCTTTCATAGTTTAAATGAAAGAGCACTACACTTCAAGCCATATATCTATTCCGAAAGATAAACACAAGACTTAAGAGTGAGACTCGATCAAATAAACTAAGAAATGTATGACATTCGTTTGGTCTGCGAAAACCATTTTATTTATAAGCCAACAAATTCCTCTATTTAATACAGAGAATTAAATAGGGTTTATATTAAGCTGGGTTCGGAAAAACTTTCTATAAGGGCAAACCCATATAGTGAATTACATCTTAGATAACCGAAGTTACCTAAGAAAATTCTCGATAAAAATCAGAGAATATTATCTTTAAAGAGGTCAAAATGATAGGACTTTTCAACGAGATCGGATAAAGAGGTGTGAAGAGGGAATGACTCAAATTTGGAACATTAATTGTAGAATTCAAAGGAGGAAGAATTAGGGGATGTCACAGACCCAGAGGACCTCGGTGACTTCCCAAGCTATCCTATGGTTTGACTTCAGTTTTGGAGAGAAATATTTAAATGTTTCATCCTGCCAATTTTATTAATTAGAGCTTACATTTATGTGAAACGATCACACAAATATCCTGGAAGATGTGAGGATTTAAGTCGTGGCAAACGACAATCTCAGAATCTTAAGACGAGTTAGGGCTTAAATTATATATCAATGCTATACAAAAGCCTAAAGTAAAGTTGAGGATTTATGTTGCATAAGCAAATCTCCTCGAAGTCATATAGCTTGGTTATTTAATTCTAAATAAAGAGTGGTTTAGCTGATATAAACATGTTCTGCTGTTAAAGAAGACCGTGCTGCCCACAATGCTAGCTCCAAGCTCCTCGTCGCGACAAGTTTAGATTATCTAATGTGTCAAGTTATAATGTCAAATCGGATGTCCCTAAGGGTCATGGTTATTTAAATATCATGGGGCATATTAAAGTTGATTAGAGCGATACCGGTTAGGATCATACGGTTCCCTCGTTTCGGTATCACTATTTTCTTTGGATTCACTGAGTCCAAATGAATTTACTAAATTCAACTGAATGAGTTCCATACTTTCATTTAGACCATGGAAAATCTCATTAGCAACCGTAGGTTACCTCTTCTGAGGGATTCCCGATCATCCGATAGAGATGGCAATTTTTGGTTTTGTGATGTTTGTGATTAAATTTTGAGTTGTTTTATTATTTGAATGTTGTGGCTGTAAATTTTATCTTGATTGAATTTTTAGTTTTAGTTTTGGTTGTGCGACTATCCTAATAGTTTTGGTTTTCATGCAGGGTGACATCGTTGTTTAACATGCAAACTCGAAGCAAGAAGTACAAAAAGGTAAATGCAATTATTTAAAAGCTTACATGTCGATTTTTCTCATTCCTCCACCTGAAAGTTTAGCACTTTCAAGACATGTATATAATTTCGCATGGAATTTAAATTACAGGAGTAGATGAAGGTTTAGTTACCAAATCGAAGTTATGACTTTATTGAATCTCAGAAGATCCTAGTGGATGATTTTAAAACAAAAATATGACAATTCCAATTAGCCCTTTAGAATGTCCAATAGATTTCAAAATGCTCGAGGCATGACCCTGGACCATTTTGAATATCTCTTAAAATATTCCGAGTTCATTTTGGACTTATCATATTGTTCTATTAATCATCCGATGTTGAAGTGTGACTACCCTGTTGCTCAGTGAAACTTGACAATTTAATTATCCTGATGATAGAATACCCGGTTAATCAATTGATGTTTCGTTTAAAGGTTATGTGAGTGGGTGCCCCTAAGGAAAGTTTAAGTCATTTAAGATTGTGGTGTTCACAATTAAGGTCAGGCTTGTAGTGTTTAAAGATATTAATCACCAATCATATTATCTTCTAAATTCGATCAATTGAGTATAGACATTGAGCCTATGTCACTACTAAGCCTTTATAACATGATAGGTGGAATGGTGATTATCAAAATTTTGATTTAAGTGATATGTATTCCTATTGAAAGTTCACATCATCATCAATCTTAGGCGCAAGATAAGTAAACTATTATCTTTTCTATCTTAAGCCCATCACTTAAGAATCATTTGATCTTAATTGACTTCCAAGTCATGATGATTAGGAGAATTATGATCTTGTTGATGTTGTGCAAGGGTGGTGAGTGAGTTTCTTGAGTTTCTACCTTTTTTGTCTCATTGTATTTCAATCATCCAAACATGTTCATTAAGATCATAATTTTCTCATTTTTTCCCTTGGTTAATCCTTGATTTTGATTAAGGACCAAAATAAAAAATGACTATTTTGCTCTATGAGTACTTTATCTCATAACTCATTAAACACAACTCAAATGACTTAAGCATGCAGAGTGGTATATCCATGAGTTAATTGAAACATCGGAGGAGGATATTGTTTTTTTTTTAAATTTAATTTCAATAATTATTTAAATTCAGGAAATAGGGTTTTTAAAGTTGATTTATTTAACTATCCAAAACAAATTTTTTATTTACGAGAAAATTATTATAGATTCCATTAGGTCAGAGAAGCACTTAGGCAAAATTTCATGATTTTTTGAATTAAATTTTTATTATTATTTAATTTTAGATCAATTTCAATGATTTAATTAAATAGAAAATAGTGTTTTGATTATCAAAATTATCTTATATTTTTATTAGACTTCTCTGAGTTTAGAAAGCTCTTAGAATCAATTTTTGTGTTTTTATGATTCTTAATTTCATTATTATAGTTATTTTATTGAGAAAATAAGAAAAATTCATTTTTAAACATTTAAAATTTATTTTTAACTTAGAAAAATTAGGAAAAATATCCTAATGAATTCTAAGTGATCAGGGAAATAAGTGATTAGGGAAAAAATTGTACACATTTTGAACTATTTTTTGTATTTTTTGTAAATTTTGATTATTTTAATTATTTTTAATCCAAAAAAAAACTTTGAAAATGACGTATTTTCACAAAAATAGATCTTATTTTATATTTAACAAAATAAATGTCTCTGATCACAAGGAACTCAAAAAATAATTTTTCATGATTTTTCTAAGATTATTTAATTTATTATAATTATTTTTGTACAAGAATATAAAGTTTCTTTAAAAAATCAATTTTAGTGCTTAAACCAAGCCAAATAATTTTTTAAATTTTTACAGTAAGTAAATATGATTTTTATGTACAATGTGGAATTGATTTTGTCAATTTTTGATAAGTATATAATTTACAGAAATTAACACAAGATATATACACTTAAGTAAATATATAAATTTACAAAATTATTCAAGCCATCATTGTATTTTTTCTAAGCTTCTCTGACCATAGGAAACCCACTAAATTTTTCCCATAATTTTTCAAGTGATCTTTTAATATATATGATTAAAATAAGTCAAAATGATCACCTTAGCTTGAAAATTAAGGTTAGAAGCATAGAGATTTCCTCTGACTTTGGAAAAATCAGAGGACATAGTCTCTGTCATGAGGAACAAACCCTCAAAATTTCAAGTTATGGTGAGCAATGTTTGATCATAATGAATTAAAGTATTGAATTAAAATACTCTAGAGGATATTTAATTCATTAAAAATCAGGAAATAAGAAAATAATTTTTATTTTTAGTCCGTATTATTTTCCTCTGGTCACTGAGCAAGAAGATATTTTTCTTTTATTTTTTTGATTTTTCTAGAGAAAGATATGGATCTTTTAAGTTCAGATATTAAAATAAATCCAAAAAATCATATTTTTCTACTTATTCATGCGACGCCAACTCATCCTACGGCGGCTCCGAACTCACACGCGAAGCGCTCCCATTCGTTGCGCTTTTCACCTAGGCATGCCACGCGGCCCACGGTTCACGTACCAAGAGGCTGTCCGACTCGATCTCCTTCGTCTGTTGGATACACGCGCGATCGGACGACTCCCCGTTATCGTCCCCGAGTGACCTAACCCGTAAGCTGTTCACATTAAAATCTTAAAATCTCTGCCTAGACTCAACCAAATCACATGGGGTTTGTTTCTAGACTTTCATCTACCCAAGACAGACACATCTATATGCTTAGTCAAGTATGAAATCAAGTCATTGCAAATGTAGAATCAAAAGAAGCTCGGGCTAGGGTTAGAGCTCAATACTTTTGTCTGAGAGGGGAGGCCTCAATCAGATGGTTGTGGTAGCTTCGATTGGATCCAACGAACCTCCGGATGAAGTTTCAAGCTCTGGTGAATGTCCTAGGTATGATTTTGATCAAACTCGATTTCAGATGTTAGTCTAGAGCTAGGTTAGAGGCTGTTTGAGAGAGGGCTTTTGTGGGGGATCAACTCTTTTCACTGTGGAGATGGTCTGTGCACAATTAATTGGAGTTTGGTTCACTGTGGAGCTGTAGAGGAATGTGTCCTGGTTTCAGCTTGATTTTGAGCTCAAAATTGAACTCTCACAAAGGGAACCAAAGGGGAAAGATGGTTGGCTTGAGCTTAAGGATGCTTGGAGAGTCTCTGGTAAGATTTTGACAGAGTTTCCTCAAGGATTTGGAACTCCTCTTTTTATTTTTCCATGGAGGGGGCTGATTAAATAGAGGAGCTTGGGCTGGCCACCAGGGCCAATTGATGGGTGCAAAGAGCTGCTTAGGTGGAGGGCTGAGGAGCTCTGAAGAGCAGTTAGGATGAGCTGGCCTCTAGGGTTGAAATTGGGTTTGATTTATGGGTGGTGGCTCACGGTTTTGGCATTTCTGGCGAGTAGGGTGGCTGGCCAGAACATGGGAGGTGGTCAGGTGAGCCAATGGGAGGTTTAATTATGGTTTACTCCTAATAGTTAGTGATGATGGTGGGGATATTTTGGTTTGGACCCAAAAATGGTATAAGATCCCTTAAATTAAGGGACCCTTGATCCATAGCTCACCAAGTTGGTTTAAGGTGGTTTAGTCTGGTCAATGGAGTGTGCTTAGTGGCTGTGGTAACATCAATTTGGTGACTTTGGCATGTCTAAGTCAATTTTAGTGAAGGGGTTAAATTTGGGTCAAAATGGCTAGAAGTTGGGGTTGGGTTAGCTAGGCATGACATTGAGCTCAATTGATTGATCAACATTGTGTAGATGGTCACAAGAAATTTGGAAAAGATCTTGAGTGATTTTGAATTTATTTGGAGGTTCAGTTTGATGGGTTTTGATCATTTAGTCAATTTGGGGGTGTTGGATTGGACTTGGGTTTAGGTTAGGCTAAGGCTGGGTTAGGTCCAAATTGATGGTTCAAAATGGTCTAGAGGAATGTCATAAAGAGTTTTCAACATAAATTGGGTATCAATTTTGGGTTAGGGCATTCAATTTGGTGGAATTTGGAGCAGCCAATTTGGGGATCTTGAATGTGTGTTGAAATTGAGTAAAATTGAAGCTTAACCAAGACCAATTGAAAGTCCAATTTGATGTGTAGAATTGTTAGGGAGAATTTAGGATTCAAATTGGGCAATTGAGTGGATCATATGGTTCAATTAGGTGAGATTAAGTCATAGGGTCAAAATTGGGGGTTTAATTTGGATTAAAATTAAGCTCAAAGCATGAGTCAATTAGGCTTGGATTTGGTTTGAATTGATCATGAAAGATGAATTTGAGTTTAGAATTGAAATTGGGGAGGATTGGGGCCAAATTGATGGATATGTGAGGTGAATTTGGAGAAATTGGACCTTTAAAGACAATTTGGGGCTTTTTTGGTCAAAGTGGTCAAATTGGTCAAATTGAGTTCAATTAAAGGGTCTAAATTGGTTTTTTGAACATTTGAAATGATTTTAAGGGTTTTGGAAAAGTTTTGGGCTACCAAAGGTATTTTAGTCATCTTGGCAAATTTGAGAGTATTTTGGTAATTTTGGAATTTTTTTGATGTTTTGGGCAATTTGGGTAGTTTCAAATGGTTTTTGAATAAGTTTGGATATTTTGAATGAATTTAAGAATTTTGGTCAAATTTAAGGTTTCAAGGGCATTTGGGTAATTTGAGTGGGGGTAATTTGGGTGGATTTGGAGGTAAAAGACCAAGTTAGATATTTTGGTAGAATTGAGGTGTCAACCACCTTATATGAGCTACGGATCAATGAAATCCCCATTTGGGTCCTCTATGTACTGGTCTTAGCTAACCCCTAGCTTAGGGCCAGTGCGTCTTGTGAACCATCTACATGAGTTTCCCAAAAGATTAAGGGATCAAAGTCAGCAAATGTGGGTTTTAGGGTTGTGAGTGAAAGTGGGTGCAAGTGAGTGTAAGTGAGTGAACTAGCTCGAAACCAACACCCGGGGTCAATCTTAAGGCCAAGCAGTCCTATGGGGACTCCCCTTGAGCTTTCTCTATAGTGACCCCACCTACTAAGTGCTAAAAGTTATGACCAATTTATGAAACTTCAAGTTGAGCGCATAAGAGTTTAGAGTTTCTAAAGGTGAGGGTTCCTTTTCTAGTTTTCTAGGAATAGTCAATAGGAAAATCCTATGGCTAGACCTTAGGCTACTAAAGAGAAAAAACTAAACCTGAACCAAAAGTGAGGTCAACACACTCTCAGTAGGAAATATCTAGCCTCAATTGAAGAAGTCTTTTATGAAGTTTGACATGAAGAGGTAAGGAGAAAAATTATGTCGGCAAACACCAAAATGTCTCTTAATATTAAACATGAGAACTCAACTCTTGTGTCCAAAAGTGTTAACACTGATAAAGATGGTTAGAAAAAACTACGTTGTGGGCATTGAAAAAAATTATTGCACATGAATGAGATATGTTGAAAGTTTCATGGTAAACCTGCAAATTTGAAATCAAAAGATAAAGATGGTTAGAAAAAACTATGTTGTGGGCATTGAAAAAAATTATTGCACATGAAAGAGATATGTTGGAAGTTTCATGGTAAACCTGCAAATTTGAAATCAAAATCCATGGGTGCATGTCGGGTTTATAAAGCCACTGCTGAAGACACTCACCTACTAACTTGAAACCAGTCTATTTTAGGAGCAATTAAAGCACATGCACAAATTATTTCAATCTCCAAAATTCTCTCTAATTTTGTCTTTACTATGAATGCATAACTCTTTAGCCTTTAGTTTGTTAGGTGTTATTACTTTTTTTCTCGTTCATGGATAATTGATTTTGGTGCAACCAATCACTTGAATGATTGTTCTAAATTATTTTCTTTATATCTACTTTATACAAGTGTAATAAAACTGTCAAAATTATGGATGGTTCCCTCTTGATAGTTGTCGGGATAAGAAATATCAAACTTTCTTCGTTGTTAATTCTTCACAATGTTCTCCATGCTCCTAATCTATCGTCTAACTTGTTGTCTATTAGTAAAATTATTGCTAATCACCAATATCAAGCTAACTTATATCCTTGTTATGAGTTTTAGGATATAACCATAGGGAAGATGATTGGCAGTGGCTAAAGAAAAAATGGACTCTACTATTTTGACGATGGACTTGACTCAAATAAGCAATGTTAAAATGCAGGTTTAAATTCTATTTTTGTTTCTAAAGATAATGAAATTATGTTATGACATTATAAGTTATGTCATCCAAATTTTTTTTATCTAAAATACTTGTTTCCCAAATTATTTGGGAGTAAAAATATGGTGTTGTTTTAATGTGAAGTGTATCAATTTGCTAAATATTATCGCACATTGTTTTCTCTAGAAATATTCAAACCAACTACACCTACATTCTGAAAAAAATAGTCTATGACTTTCACTGATGATTATGTTAGGTTAAGTTGGGGATATCTAATAAAAAAAGTATGAAGTAGAAGAAACATTTAAAAATTTTTACGCCTTGGTACAGACACAATTTCAAACAGTCATTCAAATATTGCAGAGTTATAATGATTTAGATTATTTCAAAAATATTTTGGGTCAATTCTTCATGACAAAGGAATTATTGATCAAAGTTCTTGTGTCGACACTCTTCAACAAAATTGTTTTGCTGAAAGAAAAATAAGTTCTTATTTGAGGCAACTCAAACATTGCTATTTTTCAATCAGATGCCTCAATATCTTTGAGGGGAAGCTGTTCTCATTGCTCAATTTCTCATAGGCATAACATCTAATAATTTCTTAAGCTTTGAAACACATTTAAAGTTTTTCAAAAAATTGGCTCTCGCCATCTATAACTCTAAAGATATTTGAGTATATTGCTTTTACATTCATAATTAAGAAAAACATGATTTTTGAGCAAAAAAAATGTGTGTTTGTTATTCTCATAAACAAAAATGGTATAAATATTTTGATCCCAATTCTAAAAAAATATTTTTTGCCGTAGATGTCACTTTTTTTTAACTATAATCATTTTTTACCTCATCTTCAAGGGAAAGAAAAAAATAAAGATGTTTCCACTGAATTTTAGGATTTTCTTCAATTCAGAGACTTCCAAAGTAGTATGCCCCGAACATTGATTGTTCTTTCTATAATCCTTAGTGATATTATATCAGGAGTGAGTGCATCGAGTTTTTTAGATATTGAAGTTTCTACAATGCCATCTCATGTTGTTCATAACAACAAAGAAATAAGAAAGAACAATGACAGTGATACATTTGATCTTGCCTACCCGCGACATAAGATAACTCAAAAGAAGGGTCTATGAATCTTTGCAGCCCAAATTTTGCAAACTCAATTCATGTCCTCACTAATCCTTTACCTCGTATTCTGTCTACTTCATCTTTCCGTTTTAATTCTAGTCATGAATCTGAAGCCAGTTTGATTCTCGAGTCTAATGAGTCCAGTCTTTCCATTAGAAAAAGGTCTTGAAATCAACATCCTTTGTCCCATTGTGTGTCATACGAAAAAATTTCACTCATTTGCTGTTTTTTTATCTTAAAATTATCCCTTATGGAGATTCTTAGAACTGTGCAGTACGCTTTAAATGTTCCTAAGTGGAAGGAGGTTGTTTTGAGGAGATGGTAGCTCTTGAAAAATGGGACGTGGAATTGGTTAGTCTACCTAGAGGAAAGATAATGGTCGGAGCAAATGAGTGTTTTCAATCAACTACAATTCTGATGACACTTTAGGATGACAAAAGACTAGACTGATTGCTAAGAGATTTACTCAGACATAATATATTGATTGTTTAGAGACATTTGCTCTAGTTGCACAACTAAACTCTGTAAGGGTACTCTTATCATTTGTAGCTAATCTTGATGGACCCCTATAACAAATGGATATAAAGAATGTTTTCATCGATGGAGACTTCGAAGAAGAAGTGTATATGGACACGCTTCTAGGATTTAATGAGAAGTTTGACACAAAGCTGTGTACATTAAAAAATCCTTTAGGTTTTAGGGTTTAGCTTTCACCAAGAGTGTGGTTTGAGAAATTTGTACTGTTTGTTAAAGATCAGGGGTATACTAAAGGGAAAGAAGATCATGCAATGTTCTTCAAGCATTCAAAAGATTGGTAGATAGCCATACTAATCATATATGTGGACGATATAATTCTCACTAGAGATGATACATATGAAATTAACTGGTTGAAAACTTCCCTCATCAGTTTTTGAGACCAAGGACATGGGATCTTTAGGTATTTCCTTGGAATGGAGGTTACTAGATTTAAAATAGGGATTATTGTTTCTCAACGGAAGTATGTTCTTGACCACCTAAAATAATTTGAGATGAGTACCTGTAGGCCTATAGACACTAAATTGATCAAAATCAATAGCTGGGAGATGAGAAGGAAGGTGACCCAGTGAATACATACAGATATCAAAAATTGGTGGGAATGTTGATATAATTATCACATACACGACCATATATCATCTTTGTTGTAAGTTTAGTAAGTCAATTTACGCATTCTTCCTTTAAGAAACACCTCGAAGTGATTAACAAGATTTTCAGATACCTAACAAATACATCAATTAAGGGTTTACTCATTCAGAAAACCTCACAACATAATATATAGACATAAACTGATGCAGATTGTGCAGGCTCGGCTATTGATATTAGATCGACTGCTGGATACTGTAGTCATGTCTGAGAAATCTGGTTACATGGCGAAGTAAGAAACAAAATGTGGTGGCAAGGAGTTGTGCCAAAGCAGAATATCAAGCTATGGCTAATGGAATATATGAGATGTTATGGTTGAAGAAAATTCTTGAAGAGCTACAAATTCTGATAGATACGTCAATGAAGTTATATTGTGAAAATAAAGTTAGCATAAGCATTGCGGAAAATTATGTGCAATATGTTCACACAAAGGATGTGGAGATTGAGAGACACTTCATAAAAGAGAAGATTAATTGTGGATCTATTTGCATGTCATTTAACTCTACCGATCAATAAATAGTGGATATCTTCACGAAAGGACTATTTAGGCCTAATTTCAAACTCTTTATATGCAAGTTGGAAACGATAGATATCTATGTTCGAATTTAAAGGGGTGTTAAAATTATTGAGGAAGTTCTATTTTTAGCCTCTTTTATTATTTTCTTCTATTAAAGCTTTTTATGATTGGTATGTTATAATTCTTGCATCCTTTTTTATGATGAGGAATTATGGCTGATTTATGATTTTCTTAATGTGGGAGTCATATCTCTCTATTTATCTTGTTATAGTTTCATATGAAATTGAAGAGAAATAATTATGTTTTACCTCTAAAATTTACAATAAGTGTGTCCATGCAAGTTCTATGATGACGACATACTACCAGTGTGCCTTGGTATTAATTCATATCTCCTCCTAGACTTTCTCTAATCTCTATCCCCTATGTTGGGAAAGTTTAATCTCCATCAATTTTGCCTCCATCGTTGTTCCACTAAGCCTAGTTGTTCTTTACCTTCCTTAATTAGTTCATGCTAGTCAGTGTTTTGCGTTATTTGTATTAAGATATTTTATAATTATTATTCCGCCAACCATCAATTCACCGTCTGTTATAATTATTATTCCTTACTTCGCATTTTTTCTAATAGAAGTTCCTCTATGATTGTAAAAGTATTTAATCAATATTGGCATGAAATATTCAACCAATTCTCTTCATTTCTTTATGTAGTATAAGTGCCTTACGTTTTCTTTCTTAGCATTTCTATAAAGCACAACTTTCATAGCTTCTGTACCTAGAAGTTGCAAACTTTCATTACTATTAAGTCTTTTTTCATTCATTCCAACTCTCATATTTATCATATTGGTTTATGCAGCTTATCTTTATCCTTTTCTTGTTGCAACTAATTACTTTCTATGGATCACAAAACACTCCTGTTCCTTTGGTCTTAGTTTCATTTGGGGAGTTACGAAAACCAGCCTAAATCAAATGAGAGAATGACAGTGCACTCAAATGTATTGTTTGAACTTACATAATTTTTGCAAGTGTTTATAATTTTTCTGTTCCTTCTTGAAGGGCAGAGGAAAACAAGGTGATTCCACAATCAATACTTGGGATGAATAGGATTATAGTGATGTCCTCATCATAGAACTCCGGGATTCATAAAATAAGATTTACTTGCATGGTTATTCACTCAACTAAAGAATCTTGGGACATAGTAAATCAATTATGTTTGAAGGTTTGTTATAGAACCCAATTTTGGGATATCATCGCCAAGATCTTGGTCACAAATCATGGGAGGCGATCCATCATAGAATACTCTAATCTACTACGAAATCTTAAGCAAGAGATGTATTATTTATAATACATCCAAATCAAATGTAATAAAGATGCATCTCTCCTTAAAAAAGTTTGTTAAAAATAATCGAACTTATGATTCTCTTGTTGCTGTAATCGAACTATGAACAACAACCTAAATCAAATGGGTGAATTACAGTGCACTCAGATTTATTGTTTGAACTTAAAATAATTTTCTCAAGTGATTACAATTTCTATTTTCCTTCTTGAAAGCAAGGTGATTCCACAATCAATACTTGGGATGAATAGGATTATAGTGATGTTCTCATTATAGACCTCCAGGATTCATAAAATAAGATTTACTTGCATGGTTATTCACTCAACAAAAGAAACTTGGGACATAGTAAATCAAATGTGTTTGAAGGTTTGTTATAGAACCCAATTTCAGGATATCATCGCCAAGATCTTGGTTACACAACATGGGAGGCGATCCATCATAGAATAATCTAATCTACTTCAAAATCTTAGGCAAGAGATGCATTATTTTTAATACATCCAAATAAAATGTAATAAAGATGCATGTCTCCTTAAAAATGTTTGTTAAAAATAATCGAACTTATGATTCTCTTGTTGGTGTAAGACTTGAAATTCTTAAAAAGGAAGACGTACTATACCTAAATGAAGTCATTGCCATCATTTGAATGAAAGAAGGGAGAATGGTTGCTTTGATTGACAATTAGGTACTATATACCTAAGAAGGTTCGAACCTAATGACAAAGGGTGCTGACATCAAACACTCAAAACTTTTTTTTTTACCTTTTTTTTTTATTACAAGCAACCACATCGAACAAAGATGGTCAATTTAGATTTCCATAGGTGCATATATTATAAGAAGGCTCGACATATTATATAATGAGGCTAAGGCTTCATGATAAGCCACTAAGCAAAAGCTGACCAGTATTTGGAGGGCAATGGAAATAATAAAGATATGTAATACATGTGAAAAAGGATAGCATGAAGAATCATTGATTGAATTCCAAAAAGAAGATATATAATAATTTAAAATCTTGTTAGTATCATTACAAAAGGATCTTCCGTCATGTTCTTTTACTATTGCTTTTTTGGATAGTACCTATCTTCTAAAAACTTTCGAAGTCTTAAAGATTTCTAATCCCAGCTTTTGGGTTATTATTTTAAGAGCTTTAAAATATGTGAACTTCTCTTCTTATAAATGTATTTGATGTATTCTTTGTCCCAGTAACAATAAAATAACTTTTATTGATGGATTCTTGACAACTGTTGTTGGCCAAGTAGATGTTTTTATAAATAAATCCATTACACTTTTTTGACACGTTCTCCATGTACTTAGATTATTCACCAAGTTGTTATTTATCCAAAAGTTCATCTCAGATTTAAAATGTTGTATTTTACCCATTACATTATGCCTTTTAGGGACATGTAATGAGGAGGACAATTTAACTTGCTAAAGAAATTGACGGTCTTTATTACCTTGAATAATCCAATTATTGAGAAAGCTCCAAAATTTTGTTTATATTTCCTTTCATTTTTGAAACTTTCAAATCTAATAAAGAAAGATTTAAAATTTTATTGTGATACTTGCAAGTAACCAAAACACAAGTGTATAAGTTTCTGAAAAATTAACACAAATTTCAGTCTTATTTTTCCCATTCACGGTGAAATCAAGGGACCATTCTCTATATTTAAAATATCAGGGGCTCAAAGGTTGTGTCCTTGATTAATGACTGCACTCGTGTCACAGATTAGTTTTTTATTAAAATCAAAATTGGTGTAAATATAAACTTTTTCTTCTATTTTTGATATGATAAAAAAAAATAATGTTGAGATTAAAAGTTTCAAATTTGAAAGTGCTCTAAGACTTTCTTTTAACCAGTCCTACTCTTCTTTCTAGGAAAAGGAATAATACATGAGTCCTATTATGTATATACACCCAATCAAAGTTGAATGGTTGAGCAAAAGAATAGTTGCCTATTTGCTATCACAAGAGATTTTCTTTTTTCAAAAGAATACAACAACAACAACAAGAAAGCCTTAATCCCACTACGTGAGGTCGGCTACATGAATCCTTTTTCTCCATTGCATCCTATTTAGTGTCATATTTTCATTTAGTTCTAATAAATTAAGATCATTTCTTATACAATAAGCCCAAGTCTTCCTAGGTCTACCTCTGCCTTTCTTAAGAAAAGTTGAATATAAAACATCTACTCTCTTAATCAAATCATCAGATAGTCAACGCTTAGTGTCACCAAACCATCTAAGACGACTTTCTCTAATTAAAGAATATTAAAGAAATATTAAAGAGAAGCTATCTTAATAACTGCTCATACATAAACCAGTTACTTATGTGGGTCCTTGGGTTCAATAGTTGCACTGCAGTCTCATCCAAAATCTGTCCTTACTTTCTCACCTCAAATGACCTTATTTTCGAGGTATTTGACAATGTTGTCTTTGTTCATGCACATTCTCAAAAAAGAAAAATATATCTAAAAGCAATTACATATATTTTTATTGGCTATTCTTCTATTAAAACAAGACCTTATTTTTAAGATATTTGATAATGTTTTCTTTGTTAATACACATTCTCAAAAAATAAAAGTATATCTAAAATCAATTAAATATGTTTTTTTTTTTTTTGGCTATTCTTCTATTCAAAAACAAAAACAACAAATGCTATTATCTCCTCTGCATTCTCCTTCTCTGAGAAAGATAGACAAATTTATCACCACTTATTACTCAAAAAAAAATTAATTACTGATGAATCTTTTGTTAAGATTGCTTTTCCTACCCCATACCCCTCACACACCACAACAAACATCTCAACTTCAGAACCAACTTCTCCATAAGTCATACTTATATCAAAACTCTCTTATGCTCAACCATTATAGGTTTGCTTAATGATCAAGCCATCTCAGTCAATACAAAATCTAATTAACCCAGTCAATCTGAGTCAATTCACTGATGCTAAAATGACTTTTGCTGAGTTCTTTTATCATAAGCTATTAAAATGATTGAAGAAATATAATACTTTCATGTGAAGAATGATTTCTTATATGAGAATCTTTGCGAGGCCTATATGAAATGATGTTTGACGACTAAATACAGAACCAAAGGTATGTTAATTAAAGAAGCATTATATTGATTAAAGTAATCTTCAAAGGCATGGCTTGAGAGGTTCTCCAAAATAATGTTCAGCATTGGAGATAACAAGCCAATCATATATTATTTGTGAAATACATGGCTTCAGAGAGTCTCCACACCCCCAATTTTTGTGGTTAACACCATAACAGATAGTGACTTGGAAAGTATGGAGAATTTGAAGAAGAGGCTATTCCTATAATTTGAAGCTGTAGAAGTATACAATTTAAAGTACTTTTTTGTCATTGAGGTTGCATACTTTTCACATGTAATATTTATATTATAATAGAAATACGTTATGTATTAATTGAAAGAAACAAATAAATTGGATGCAAACCCGTCAAAAGCCACATTGAATTTAATAATAAATTTGGAAATGCTCGGGAGACAACCATAGAAAAAATCACTTATAAAAGACTCATGGGAAGACTTGTCTATTATTTATATGCTACACTTGACATTGCTTGTGCTGCTAGTATGATAAGTTTTTTGATGCATGATAAAAAACAATCATACCTTAGGGCTATCAATTGAATTTCATAATATTTAAAAGAAACTTAAGTTGAAGAAATTTTATTTAAGATGGAGGAGGATCTGGCTCTTGAAGCTGAAGTTTTTATAAAGTTTGATTATACAATTTCTATTGTTAAGGCGTTAACCTCAAGCTATTGCACATTCTTAGGAGATAACCTCATTACTTGGATAAGTAAAAATAAAATAAAATGTGATCAAAAGTTCTAGTGCAGAAATCAAATTTAAATCTATGGCACTAGTGATCTATGACCTATTAAAGTTGAGAACTTACCTTGGAAAATTAAAATGTTAAATGAAATGTTCTATGAAGCTTTATTATGACAACATATCGGCCATCAATATTACACATTATCCTGTGCAACAGGGCTAAATGAAATATTTTGAAGTGGATAAACATTTGTAAAGGTGAAGCT
The DNA here is from genome assembly GCF_001263595.1 of Phalaenopsis equestris. NCBI lineage: Eukaryota > Viridiplantae > Streptophyta > Magnoliopsida > Asparagales > Orchidaceae > Phalaenopsis > Phalaenopsis equestris. The sequence goes on along the minus strand of NW_018165773.1, from coordinate 131,801 downwards.
CGACAATTATCTAATTTGTTCTCAGTTTGTCATCATAGATGGCTCACTTACAAACATTTTCACTAAAGAATTATCAGGAATGATAGTTTAAAAATTGACAAAATTTAAGTTGATTAACATACATTTTTTGCTCAAGGGGGATGCTAAAAAAATTAATATTCAACAATTTCGTCTTCTTTAATTTTGCCTCCGTCATTTTTCCGATCCCTTTAGTCCACCTTCATCATTCACTTTATGCCACTTTGGTGATCCATAGGATTAGTATTACTGCCTCGTCAATCAGTGGACTATTGTAGTTATTAATCGGACTGTTCATTAATCTATGGACTATTGTAATTATTTTTCTCTGGCTTTTTATGTTTCTTATTAGAAGCTCGTTTAGGATAGTATCAACACAGCATAAATATTGGAATCAAATACTCTCAATGTTAAATTAGCATTATCTAACAAGGTTTTCTTTCTTTCTTTCTTTCTTGTTATGCACATCGGCATTTAGGGATTGCTTGTATATGGGAGACAAGGAAGAGAGATCTGTAGAAGAAACTTAGACCAGAATGTTTGTAAAGAGGTAAAATATAATTTCTGATAGAGCCAGTTTTTATCTTTACATTATTATCCTTGCTTTTATTAAGGCTTTATGAGCTCTCTAGAAAATTTAGAATTTTAACTATTTTCCTTATATTATGTTTTCTTTCTGTGTTCTCATTCTGAGGCCAATAGTTATGCAGGTTCTGCTGTATTCTCTTGAGCGCAGAGTTCCCATGGTAGCATTCTCTGAAGACAGATGCTTCACTCTTTTTGATCATCCTCTTGTCGATTCATTGCATGAAATATATCATGAGCCAAAGGTATTTGAAGAAAATGTGCCAAAACGTTTTAATTGCTTGATTAATGTAAAATTTACAAGTTACATACTCTCATACTCCCATGTCCATGCAGGCAGAGGTCATTCCTTCACCCGAGCAGATTTTAGCATCTTTTGAGATTCAGGTAACGCGAACTGAGTTACTTAATGAAATTGTGGGTGATTACTTATCCATTTTAAGCATGTTTGCTTCGCTAAAATAAAAAATATTCATTAAATTCGAGGAAGTCTAAAATTTTTAATTTCAAGTTGTCTTTGATCAAAATTAATGCCAAGGCTACTAGTTTAGAAGAAATTTACTTTTAAAACCAAATTGAATCACAATAGAGTTTGTTTTAAACTTGGAATATAAATATCATCCCTTTACTATCCATTTTCTAAACTATACTTCCATGGCATAAATTGGTTTAAGCAAGTTGATTCATTGGATGTTAACTCTACAATGAAAGGGAAGTGCAAGCTTGTCTATGAAGATCATTGTTATATGCTTCACTGTATGAGAGCTGATCTAAATCCTGCTAGTGACATGCCATAAATATTAATTTGTTTGATTAATCCTGAACTAGTAGCCAGGGATAAGGCGATTTTTATTTCAAATACGCTAATGTCCACTTATAGTCTTTTCCCATACCGTGCGGTGGATTGTGAGAAGTGAAATATTTTTGACAATGTGTGGGAGGCAAACTTTTTAGCAAAATATAATTAAAGCTTACTGAGACCATATTTTTGTCATGATTAAGGAATTATTTGATTATATGTAAGGAAAATTACGAAGTGACTATTTCAATTTTTAACCATTAATTTTGATATCTCTTAAGTCACATTAAATTTGATCGTTACATGACGTGCTTTAAATGTGGACTTGTTGAGTAAGTTTTAACTGTCTTCCTGGGCCAAGATGGCTGAATATTGTTATTTTTGGTTTGATGTGTCAAGGACAATCACGTATATCATACTTTTTATTTATTTATTTATTTTCACGTATAGCATACTTTGGTTGAATTCAGTTTTATTCATTACAAAATGATGCGAAAGCAATTGTCTTATTAAAAAGTATAAATTAGTATCAAAGCGGTCCAATGGTGAATCTGATTAAACTGTTAATTTGTTTTGGGAGAATCTTTTTGCCCAATCTTAGCAAATATGCACTTGGGCAAGAAGGATTTTTTTTTGTTTCCCCGCATTTTTTTATTTATTATACAAAATATTTTTTTCAAATAAACCAATTTCTCTCACCCCTTGCTAAATGGATCGAAAACCAAAACTGAATATCATCTGATTATTTCTTTAGTATTGATGTGCTTATAATCAAAGTTTATTGGCCTTGAATCATAGATTGTTCCTTCAAAATTAATTAGATTATACTCAAAATAAAAAAAAAGGCAGTATGCATTTTGTTTGATCCAAATTTATCTTGTAAATAACACAGGCACCTTACTCACAAGATAATAAGACGGACAACAATTCATGAGAGAAGGATTATCTAGAATGACAAGCTCTAGTATTTGACTAGATTAATGAAAGCATAAGACATCGAGTACAGATGGTGTGATGTCTTATGCTTTTCCTCGGACCTCTTATATACAGCCTTGACTACAGTGAAGGTTGTATTTAAGCTATATAAGTTGAAACATTTTGCAAGAATTAATAATTACTCTGTTAAAACTTTATGCGTGTTGCCTTAAATTTATAAATAATTCATTAATCATTTATGAGCTAATTTGTTGCAAGTATTAAAAGTGTTCAGTGAATAAAAAAAAAGGGATTTAAAATTTCCTGGTTTTTAGTTTGAAGAAAAGCAAATGCAAAGTAATATTTTGAGATATTAAGAATTCCTTGTTGGGTGCTTGTCAGTTTGACGCAACCTTTTCTTTTTCCTAGTATTATGATTTGCATTCCTTACTCTACCTTCTCACAGTGATGTTTCGGTTGCTAGTGATCAAATTATTATTATTGATATTGAAAATATGACTTCTCAGCCAATTCCAAGGTTCTTGGATGACCTTCATGCTCTTGAAAAACTGTAAAAATTCTCTATTATGTTGAATCCTTTGGTCGAAAGAGGTTGAAGTAACATTTTACTATATTTTTTGACATTGATTTGACTATCAACGAGTTCAAGCAATTCAATCAATGACTTTGACTGCTGAAAGCTAAAGACATCTATGAAAGTTCTTTCTTTGACCTTGACAATGTTTTTTGAACCACAATCAGCTCCAAAATTTGGCTTCCGACATTTCTCGCTAAAGCCTTATAATGAAATTCCTTAGAGACTTGCTTTGTTTCTGCCTCATCTTCAACAAAGTTTGAGAAATTTTTATGGTTTTTGGACATGGGAGAATTATGTTATACATTTACTTCTTTAATTTGAGAAATCAAGTATTTGTTCTGATTGGAGACGAGAGCGCCATTTAAGCAAAGACTCCTTGAAAGCGATAAAGAATAATCAGCATCTCAATCCATATTTCATATCCAATAAAGAGATTGCCTACTCGAAATAAGCAAATATATTTGGCTAGATCTATCTTAACTTTGTTGGAGTCCATGTGATGAATCCTAGGCTTTAAAGTCGCACCACAAAAATCTCTCTTGAAATTGTGTTTGATAATTAAGGCGCATGCTTCTTAATTATTCTTTCAAGGGGGAGTGAATTTGTCTTTTGCTTTCATGATTTTGTATTTCATTTACTATTGGAGTTTAAGGGTATGTTTGTGGGCAATTTTTTATTGCTTTTCATTTTGAAAAGTTGTTATAAAGCGTTTGGGAGACATCATTTAAGCTGCTTTTACGAAAATTCCATTTTCAAAATCGGGAAGCCGCGAATGGCATCAGAAAGCTCGGTTCCGCAGATCTAATCATAGTCTGGCTTGGAAATTACTTTGGTGCCCCTCAACAATTTTGAAATGACTCATTTTATTTGCGATACTACTCCTCCTCTCTTCTCCCTTTCTTTGGTTTCGCTGGGGCACATTCGCTGTCTTCTTTACTTCTCCCTTGTATTCAGTGCTGCATCTCTCTGTATGTATCTTTAACAAAACCCTAACCTCCTTTCTCATTTTCCTCTATGGTGTTAGTTTGGGGCTTCTCATTTTTTCTCTGTGGTGGTGGTTTGGTGCTTCTCGTTTTTCCTTTGTACTTATGTAATTGGGGCTTCTCGGTTGTCATTTGTGCAGGTGGTTTCGTGCTGCATGTTTTACTTTTGTGATTGTGCCTTGAGAATTCTTGGTTTTTCTCTATGGTGATGGCTTTTTGCTTCTCATTTTACCTATGTGGTTGTGCCTTAGGGTTTTTCGATTTTCCTCTGTGGTGGTGGTTTGGTATTTCTCATTTTACTTATGCGGTTGTGCGATTAGAGGTTCTCTGTTGTCCTCTATGATGGTGGTTTAGTGTTTCTTGTTTTACTCATGTGGTTGTATCTTGGGGATCCTCTGTTATTCTGTTTCATGGTGGTTTGGTGCTTCTCATTTTAATTATGTGGTTGTGCCTTGGGGCTTCTCGATTTTCCACTGTGATGATGATTTGTGCATTTCGTAGTACTTATGTGGTTGTGTCTTAGGGCTTCTTGGTTTTTCTCTATGGTGGTGGTTTGGTGCTTCTCGTTTATCACATTGTTTGTTCCTCGAGGCTTTTTGATTTTTCTCTGTGGTGGTGGTTTAGTGCTTCTCATTTTATATGGTTGTGTTTTGGATTTTATCCATTTTTCCTATGTTGTGTGTGTGGTTTTAGTTATTGCATTGAAATTGTAAAACCCAAAAACACTAGCACATATGTACGTATCTACCAAGTAAAGTTCCTTACAAGTTTCGTGCAGCACCCAAAGATTGAGTGATGCACTTTATTGTAGTGGATTTGCATAAATATTATGATTTTAATATCGTTAGTCAAAGTGGTATCTCTATAGTTCTTTCGGTAGAACTAATTCATCTTTGTTGGTACTTGTCTTAATTGTCTGAGATGCTGCATACTTGTTGGTAATGAAGATGCAATTTTTTTGTGGTCTAGTGATCTCTGTTACCTGCAGGTTATAAGTGTTGTTTGATGGCCTTTGTTGGCTTTTGGTTGTGGGTGTGGGTGTAGTTTTGCAATGTTTGTTGTTGGCTGGGGTTGGCTAGGGTGGGCTGTGGCATTGGTTGTGGCTTTGGATTGATTGTTGTGGTTGGTGTTGGTTGTAGTTTTGGTTGTAATTTTGCATTAATGGTTGTTTGTTGTGGATGTGATTTGGTTGATATTTTGAACACAAACAAGTTAACTATTATACATTTTTGACGTTTTTGGCTTTTGTAATATTATGTTGAGCAATGATGGAAAACAAATAAAAAGCTCAACATATCATCAATTGTGACTTATATAATTATCCGCACTTGTTGGTAATGAAGATGCAATTTTTTTGTGGTCTAGTGATCTCTGTTATCTGCAGGCTGTAGGTGTGGTTTGATAGTCTTTGTTGGTTGTTAGTTGTGGGTGTGGGTGCAGTTGCAATGTTTAAAATTATGGGAGAGGGTAATTGAACATGGTTTAAGAAGTATGACAGAGATTTCTCATAATCAATTTGGATTTATGTCGGGCATGTCTACTTTCAAAGTGAGAGGTTTGACGGAGAAGTTCAGAGATAATAAGGAGTATCTACACATGATTTTTATTGATTTAGAAAAAGCTTACATTAAGGTTCCAAGAGATATTCTTTGGAGAGTTCTTGTGAAGAAAAGTGTTTATATGACTTATAATCAAAGTCATTAAAGATATGTATACAAGAATTGTTACTTGTGTTCGAACAGGAGGAGGATTGACCAAATATTTTCCTATTCATGTTAGTTTACATCGGAGTTTTTGCTTTAGCTCTGGATGTTCTTACTGGATACTTACAGAAGGATGTACCGTGGTGTATGCTTTTTGCTGATGATGCCCTTCTCGTGGATAAGATGAGAGAAGAAGCTCAGGAAAAACTTGAATTATGGAGGTTTACCTTAGAGTCTAAAGGCTTTCGTTTGAGTAGAACTAAAACTGAATACATGAAATGTAATTTTAGTAGTAGTAGCTCTAATGAAAAAAATGTAATTATGGGTGATCAAATTATTAAAAGGTGTGAACGCTTCAGATATCTCGGGTTTATTGTTCAAAATGATGGTGATATTGATAGGGATGTTATTAGTAGATTTCAAGTTGGTTGAAGTGAAGGAATGCTTCAGGCTTTTTGTGTGATAGAAAAGTACCGCTTAAATTGGAAGGAAAATTTTATAAGATGATGTTGAGACCTGCAATGCTCTATGGCGTTGAATGTTGGTCTTTAAAAGAGAAGCACAAAACTAAGTTAAGTGTTGCCGAGATGAGAATGATTAGGTGGATGAGTGGTTTTACACTTAAGAGACAATGCGAAATGAATATATCCATGTTAGGGTTGGTGTAGCTGCAGTGACGAACAAAATTAGAGATTCATCTACGTCGACCATCTGATGATCCGATTATAAAAGTAGATGGTTTAGATTCGACTTATGCTAAGAAAGACAGGTAGACCTAGGAAGATTTGGGCATATTGTATAAAAATGATCTTAATTTATTAAATTTAAATGAAAATATATCACTAATAGGTCGCAATGGAGAAAAAGGATTCATGTAGCCGACCCCACTTAGTGGGATAAAGGTTTTGTAGTAGTTGTTGTTTGCCACTGATACTACTTGGTCTTAAAACACACATCACACTGTAAACCACATATACTACCGGGTTTTAAAGCATAAATCAAACTTTTAACCGCGGATACTATCTGGTCTTAGAGCACACATAACTTGATTAACCTACCACACATGACACTGGTAACCATAGATACTACCCGGTCTTACCACAGATAATATTGTTAACCACATATACTACCTGGTTTTAGAGCGTACGTAACACTATTAACCACTGATATTACCTGTTCTTAAAACATATATCACACTGTTAACGACAACTACTATCTAGTATTACCATACATGACAGTTAATCACAGACACTATATAGTCTTAAAGCCACTGATACTACCTGGTCTTAAAACACACATCAAACTGTTAGCTGCATATACTATCCAGTCTTAAAGCATACATCAAACTGTTAAGTACGGATACTATCTGGTTTTAGAGCACACATGACACTATTAAAACCATAAGAACTACCTGGAATTAGACCACACATACACTGGTTACCACAAATACTACCTAGTCTTACCATATATAACACTATTCACCACAGATACTACCTGGTCTTATAGTATACATGACACTGTTAATGCTAACCGCAAATACTACCTGTTCTTAAACTACATATCACACTGTTAACCATAGATACTATATAGTCTTACCACACATGGTTGTTAATCACTGATATTGTCTGGTCTTCAAGCACACATGACACTGTTAACCACATATATTATGTGATCTTAAAGTTTGAATAAGAGAGTTAGTGATCCTGGTTGGAGTAATCTTTGGTAAATTAATCTCACTAAGCTCAAATTCATTCTGTTGTCTTTAAATTTTGTTTTAATTTTTATAATTTTTTTTAGTTGTAAGCTAAATTGTATTTTTTCCTCAAAATTTTTTATCTACATGATATAAGTGATGTGAAAATAAAATGAATGCCGTATATCAGCCATTTGGGAGAGGGAGATCATCATCATATTCTATAATTTATGCTTAAAAGAGAGAAATTATCAATAGATCAATCACACACTTCAATAAAGAAGGTTGATAAAACATAACAAAAAACTTTCATGAAAGAACATGAATATTATATGATTAAACTCAGTTGAAGAACAAATGAGATAAAAAAGACTAAAAATTATGGAATGAATTAAAAAGAGGGCAATTGGATTAGGTTGAGACACTCTTAATAAAACAGTGGATGCATCAGAGGAGGTGGACAGAAAAAATTTCAGTAAGTAGAAAATATTTTATGAATTCTTTATATTATCATATTTATTGTAGTTCGATTTTATCAATTGTAGGTCTTGCCTAATACCAAATAATTTAGGTTTTCTGACATAGAACCTGAGATGGAGGAGAAACTTGATTTTATATTTCTCATTATTGTGGCCACGGGCTCTGATGCTTGGGCAACAACACATGTCTTCCCCTAGACTTTGGATGATCCCGAATATGCTCCTTTAAATTAAGTCTAAGAGGAAACACCACAAGAAAGAGAGCAAAGTGAATCAAGTCATTTCAAGTGATCCACACCCTCCACACAGAAGAGAAAAAAGAAAATAAAAGTTGACGCCCAACATTTATCTGAGTAGATTTCACAGTTGGTCACAACCTGCAATACTATGGCATCCAGTGCTCGCGTGGCTATTCAAGGATACCCAATTATGGGAGAAGTCTTGAAATTATTGGATTCCATTCTCGAGATATTCGATGATATGTTCTTATATTTATTTGTCATAAAACTTCTAGATGATCGAACAAAGTGGGAGGCTTTCATGACGATGGTACTGGAATAGAGGATTCCTTACCTCCGATATTTTTTAAACAACCAGTCTAGTTAATTTATGTATTTTTTTTAATTTCTTTTCCTCATTGGTTTATAAAAATTAAATGTTTTATGCTAAACAATATCCTTTGATATGTTCATGTGACATTTCAACATGGATATTTCACACTAGTCATAATACTTTATTTATGTAATTGTTCACTTATAGCATAACTTCTTATTTTTAATTTTTTGACTAATCTATTGAATATGATATTTTAGAGATAGGGGAACTAGCAACAATTATGACTATTACAATGTTTTATTAATGAGTACTATCAAGCAAATTTGTGTAGGACACTGTGCCTTCATCATCTATGGGTGACAATTGGATTGTTGACCCCCTCTAAGGTCATCTGAGTAGAATTCATAATATGTTTCGGATGCTAGGAAAATTTTTTTGTGATTTGCTGGCTGGATTGTAGAAATAATTATGTTTTGTATGAATTATTCCGATTTACTCCCACGGAAGTGTTGGTTATCACTTTATGTATTATGTCATATAATGAGTCAATTCGTGTTGCTTCCGAGTAACTCTAACACTCAACGTAAATAATTAGTGAATATTTTGATGTTGGGGTTAACTCTTTAATTAGAATGATAAACAACATTGCCAAACTCATAAATCCTGCTTTTACACACACACCAAGAGAAATACGTAATAATACAAGATAAATATCGTTCTTCAAGGTATTCATTTATCTATTTAATTTGCATAGATTTTTTACAAAAATATTATTCTAATAAATATTTGAAAAATGATTGTATAAGTGCATATGATGACATATATGCCAATGCATGCATTAACGACAATAATAAGATTGCATATATTGAATATTGTCGAGACAAAATATAGAATATCTTAATAGTTTGTGATTTTAACATTTTTTTTATGTTCATAATAGCTGGATGTGAAGAGAGTGCTCATGATAGTTACATTTTCAAGTTCACTGCTCGACGTTGTGAATACAAATTTTGAATGTCTTCACTCAGTTTGTACATTTATGATCGTATATGAAGTGTTACATTTAAAAATATTTATTTATAATGTTATAGCCAGGGAAATATTACCTCGTCGATTCAGAATATCCCATGCAACGATGTTTTTTAAAGTTATTACCTAATATGAAATATCATCTTCCTGAATTTGAGTTTAACAGCCAAATGATTATGAGGAATGAATTGTTTAACAAAATACCCTCATCATTACGGAGTGTTATCGAGGGAGCATTCGATGTATTGGAAGAAGAAGTGGGTCATACTCCAATATATGTTTAGATGTCCTTTAAAAAAATAGATCAAGATAGTTGTTGCAGCGACAGCTCTACATAATTTTATACGTAGACATTCATCTCGAGATGACGTTGATTTCAGGGTCTTGGATGAAAATTCAACATGCATACTTGTCGAGTCATTCAAACATCAGACAGGTTAATCATTTACTTGAGGAAAATTTTCATGCAAATGACTTCAACACACCCAATGGGAGGGTGTTCAAGTGATGATACAGTTGAGAGAAGACATTACAGTTGCATTAGTGAATTTATTAAAAATATTTAATTAATATTTTTGTGTCTTCATGTGGATTTTTACTATTTCAGATGGAGTGAGGATTGGTTGTTTATTTTCTCTTTTATGTTTCAATATTTTATTTTGTAAGGTTATAATAAAGATGCATATTTTTTCTGATATCTAATTTTTTTTTATGAACCATATTTTTTTTTTCTATTGTATATGTCATTAAAAGCATAATATATTATAATTTTAGGAAAAATGAGTTCAAGGTTATAAGTACCTTTAGAATTCTGTACTGTTATTGTGGAGTCCGCTTCAGATAGTGAACTAATCAGGAGAGATGTTATTGATAGAAAAATATCTCGAAGAATTAATCGTCTGTACATGCGAACTTCATTATTTCATTACTGGTTATTTTTGTGGTTTCTATTATTGTAATATTATGCATAAAATGATGGCTTATAATTGATGTATTGGATAAATTTGGACTCATGATATATTTTTTGTATTGTTGGAGTTATTTTTGTTATTTTGCTATAATTATTTTGAAAATTATAGTCATTCGGCTAATTTACATCTATAAGAACATAATTGTCTTTTTCATCAGAAACATCTGCAACACAACAGATTATCCTAATAGTATCACTACTATTCCAGCAATAGCTTTCTACAGCAGCTGTGAAGGTGCTTCTTGGGAAGCAGTTTCACAATTGCTGCTTCAAAAAACAGTAGCCGCCCCTAGCACACCCTAAGTTTGCATTTTCTAGTTTGAAATTTGCCTATGGATATCAAGTTTAGAGCTTCTCTAATTCTTGGAGTGGCTTTTGGAACACGCTTCAATAGTCCTTGAGCCATTCTTATTACTCTTTTTTTCTAGTTAAGTTAACTCTGAACTGTTTGTTAGTGGCAAAACATTGATTCTCTATATTCACTGAATTCTCTTTAATTTGTTGCTCCTGTGGATGCAATGGCTTGACATTTGATTCACGACAGTAGTTCATGCTCGCTATTCTCTTGAGGATGGTGACTCCAGGTTTTTCTATGAATTACCCTAGAAATTTACTAACAAGAATAACATGACAGATAATAACTAAAGAGAGAAAAAGAACTTAATGTAAAAGCTTTAGAATTTCATTAGATTTAGAGTACAAATGATTTGATGTCCTAGGTTCTTTCTCTAACTTTCCTTTTTCATTGGCTTAGGTAGAGATTTAATGCTACAGAAAGGGTTATATTTCTATTATTGAAGTAAAAAAATAATAAGGTTTAGTAGTTAGTTGCTATAAAATACATGAAGCTGTAGCCTTAAGTACAGAAATAATTCATTAATCAGTTAGTAAAAGCATAATCCATTAGATGTCATTTGTCGACTTCACTTGACTCTACTGAGGATTAGTGAGTTGCTTTGGTACTTGAAATTATTATCTTAACTAGTCAAGGTGAGTGCAATTATAAAAATGTCTTAGTACTTGGACGATTAGACTTCATAGGTTTAGGCCATTTACGTTTGAATTTACTATCTTGACTTGGATTGTACACTTTGACTTTGGCAAGTTCCCCATGATTCTTGTGAATTTATTTTAATTTTGGGAAGTTCATTTCTTTTTTATTTCGCGAGTTCAATAGGTTGACTTAACATTGCTATTGCCGGGTCTCAAGTGCTGGATGTGAAAAGTGAAGGGTTACATTAGGTAGTCGGCAACCAGTGTTAAAATTTTGTTGAATAACTATAACATGAATAATTTCCCACTTATTAGGACAAAGGCTTGTTGTTTTTAGTGTGGTTGTTGAGTTCAATAGATTGGCTTCTCTAATATAACTAACTTGCCTCAAACACTGAATTGGGCCGACTAAAACCATATCTGAGAGATATTAACATTGTTTTGCCTTTACTTTATATTTTTTTCATACATATAGTTGTGGCTACATGCAAATATGCATAAAATATTGAATTAGGACATGTAATTCGCATGTTTAAAGACAAGGTTGAACCTCAACTCAAGTAGAAGCGCCACTTTTGTGGCATTCATCTTTTTATTAAAAATATAATAGTGAAGTTAATTTTTTAGTACTAAAAGATTTTTATTACTCGGTCCGTTTGATTGAAAATTTTAGGCTTTGCTTGGTTTGAAGGATTATAGAGAGGAAATGGAAAGGGTATGAAAAAGGAAATGGTGAGAGAATTGAAATTGTTTTTCAACTACTTGTTTGGTTAGGACAAAATCTAGCAAAAACATATTTTCTTTTTTTTTTGGTTGAGAAATAATAACCAATAAATTAAAAAATAAATAATGTCTAATGCTATTATTCATTCATTAGGTTGTTTGTATGGGAAAAGTAATGTAGAGTATACAAAGTGCAAAAGTTTTGATATCTTGCGTTTGGTTAAGAGAAAAATACATAAAAAATTAATGAATTGATGAATTTGTAATCTCCTATTTAACTCATTTCTAATTTTTTTCTAACAGGGCAAATAGTCTCCTCTCATTGTTTGGTTGCTTATGGTGTGTTGGCTCGAGTTTTGTAATTTGCCGCTCACTTTCTAGATCCTCCATCCTCTACTATGCTTGATAACACGATGATCTTGCACTTGCCACTTGTTGTATGTTTGTTAAAAATAAGAAATAAAACATAATAAATCCTCAGTACTTGCTACCAAAAATATAAGCAATTCATCCAATTTTTTATTTTTTACAACTAAATAACAATGAGTATTCTAAATACATTTTATTTTACTTTATGCTAATTAAAATAAACTTAATTTCAAGATACATGTAACCGTATAAGTTCGTAATTTTTTTTAATCAATTTCTTATTACAAATCCAAGTCAAACAACTTTAATGTAATTGTGAGGTTAAAACCTCCAATTCAGACACATTAAGAATCTCTGTTCCATGCTCTTTAATTTTGTTGTCTAGGGAAGCCATCTTCGGCTATCCCTGTATAGAATTTGTGATTCTTATGATGAGCCTAATGTATCTTGACTGTTAATTCTATTTGCAGAAGCTGCTTTTCATTGACTCAGCTGAGGGAATTTCTTCCACACTAAGGCCATATTGGTCAGCAGCAACAGAAGGACAAGCTACCGTTGTCCAGGCCATGCCTGATATGCTAGAAATTGTTCCGATAGGGACATCAAAAGGCAGTGGAGTAAAACTGCTGCTGGCTCATCTTGGTGTTTCAGAGAATGAGGTATTTTTGTACTTTCATATTCCCTTGTATGTGTGTGTGTGTTCGTGTCTATATATATATATATATATATATATATATAACCAAATAGAAGCTTTAGCTAGTCTTTGTGATTCCTCGTAATATTATCTATTTTCATTTGTGTGACAAATGGTTTCTTGCATGCTGTGATCAGTAAACTTAGGTAAAAAATGATTTGACGCATCTTTTTTTATGTAATGTAGCTTTTGAACTGTGGTCTTTATTTTGAAATTTAGTCATGGGGCGGGAGAGACTTGATTAATTGTATAATAGAGCTTTGGTTCAACTTTTCTTTTCCAATTGCAAATTTGTAAATACTGAAAAAAAAAAAAAAAAACTATGAACAGGTAATGGCTATTGGCGATGGAGAAAATGACGTGGAGATGCTAGAGCTGGCATCATTAGGCATCGCACTCGCGAATGGTTCAGATAAGGCTAAAGCTGTGGCTGATGTAATTGGAGCGACCAATGATGAGGATGGAGTTGCAGAAGCAATATACAAGTACGTCTTATGACATGCAGCCAAAGCTCAAAGATGATGGGAAGAAGTTTGTACAACATTTTTTAATGGCTGGTATAGCTCATATGTTATTGCTAATTATATGGGCGAAATATTTTTCTTGAAGGAATGGAACTGAAAATGATCAACACTACGGGTTTCTCAACGGACGGTCAATTATCCGAGCTTCTTGTGATATGTTTTAGGGCAGACAACAAGTCTTGCACTCTAATTATATATTTCAAGGAGTTGCGAGATAATATTCTATCCGGAATCCGGATGTAAATTACGTTCGGAGTCTAATGATGGGGCGTCACTTGTGTTAAGTGGGCCCCATCAAAATACACTGGTATTGACCAGTGTTAAAAATTGTGGGGCCCACTTGACATGTGACACATCGCCATTGGACTTCAGATGCAGCTGTAATATTTTTTCAGCAAGAGATAATATTGCATCCGGATTCTGGATGAATGGTGCCTCACCATTGGACTCCGGATGCATCCGGTGTCCGCATGTAATTTTTTTTCAAGTGCTTTTGGTGGTATAATTACTGAATTAGCGATGCTGTTTTCTTCTTTAAAAAAATGATAGATGGGCCAGGGCACTCTTTTGGGGGGTTTGAAATTATTATGGTGTGGAGGGCTGAAGGATGATGTTTAACTAGAGCCTGTGGAAATATGAACTAAAGCCCATTAAGGGAAAAGAGTGCTGTGCATGATGGGGGGCAGCAATGCTTTTTCATTTCCGCATGTTAGGGAGACAAGAAGGGTTTCTAAGGAAGAATTTGTTCAAAATAGCATTACTGGATGGGCATGTGGACATTCGCTTCATTGTCTCTTATCTTATATGCCCAAAGTTATATTTTTTTGTTTGTGGGGGAACATAACATATATGTAACGCACAATAACCATACATTTGTGTATTTAAAGCCTAAATTTTTATTTTTATATTCAAAACACTTATATCTTTTGTATCACAAGAAAAAAAAAAAAATCAATATTGTCAACTTCTAAAAAGTGGAATATTCCTTTTTTACATATAAGTTGTTACAATTGTAAAAATTAAAATTTAGGTGTTTAAATAAGTAAATAAATAGTAATTTTATTGTGCATATCTAACTTTTTTTTTCTTAAATGAATTATGCTGTCATGATATATGACAAACATGAAATTTGATTTTTATGTTTCTAATGGTAAAAATATGAAAATTATCTGCTTGTTTGTATTCTTTGAGAAGTATGTTGACATTATTTTGGGCCAAAATGTCTACCATTTAGTAAATAAACATAATTTTTATAATCAGGATTACTAACTGATTTACTGTAAGTGCAACGGCATACATATGGATTAAGGGCCTAAACAACTTGTCATTAATATTATAGTTGGAAACACTCAATACTATTATAATGAAAGATTTACATGCATACCACTCAATTATTTTGTATTCACATATCTAACACCTAAGCTTCAATTTTTACATATAAGCCACCAAACTTATGCATGAATAATCTTATATCACTTCTAAGAATGGTGACATAAATGTATAAGGCAAAATTCAGGTGTTAGATATGTAAATACATAAAATTTGAGTGCTAGGTATGTAAATGTCCCTATTGTAATATATGTAATGCTGCATAAATTTAGGAGTCATTTAGGATTATTTTTTATTTAACTAATATATTTGTTTTTTTTTTCCTTAAATTGTAGCATATTTTATAATTTAAAGATATTTTATTTTTTCATTTATTAAATATCACAACATGTTTGGTCTCCAGAAGATGTGGGCGTCAAACAGTGAATGTGTGGCAGGGGAAAGCAGCAGCCAATTGACGGCGTCAGAAGATTGGGACCAAACTTTTTTTTTATTATTATTTTAAAACACATAAATATATATTCAAGTATTTTAAAAAATAAATTAATTTACTATTAAATAAAAAATAAATTGGATAAAACACACAAATCTATAAATAGTGTACATTCGTTTTCATGCGGTATATCAAAGAGGTTTAACAATTTGACAATATATGGTCGCCTGAACTTTGTGATTAATAAATAGTGCAAATGACTAATTGGGTTTAATATATTCAAAATTTTGATTTCTAACTTCAAGTAACCAAAAGTGTCCTTAGCATAATAACAAATGCAAAGAATTCATATGCATTCAAAGTTTATTTATGCCTAATATATAGTAGGTAGGCTCCATGAAATCTTTAGATTGTGTTATGAGTGGAGTTATTACATCACACTGAGGGTTTGTTTGCAATGTCTTTCTGTTTATTTTGCATTTTAGATTATCATCATAGTTCTTTTTGGGAAATTATTTTCTTGCTAATTTCTCGAAATTTTTATGGTAAGAATCTGTTTTTTTTTTTCAATGTGGCATGTTAAAGTGCACTGTTTGTAAAAAAGTTGATGTGATTTTTTTCAAAAATTATATATTTTTTTTAATCTCCACCACAGTTTTCTAAGAAGTTGTTTTCTCCACCCCCAACTTTACAATGATCTTTTTAATAAGATGCAGCTACCCTAAACAAACCACAAGGCTTTGTTTGGGTGGGCTTCTCCTTTTATAATTTTTTTTTAAAAACAATTTCAATAGAAGGAGCGGTATAATTGTGTACTTTTTAACATTATTACTTATAATTTTTTTAACATTAGAGACTATAATTACCCAAATATTTTAAATTTCATCCATCATATAAAATTTAAATTCGACTAAATTCGAAAAACACAGATTTACCAAATCCAGATGCTGCTAACTCTAGAATAGTTTTTGGTTCAATAAAGATTAAATCTAGCTAAATTGATTTAACATATTTAACATGTTATTTTAGTATTTAACAACAATTCATTTTCAAAGATTTTGAATATGAAATACAAGGCTCACACAACATAATTTTTAAATTGCTAAAAAATTTGATGTCGCGTACAAAAGTAAAAAATAACGCAATTTTCTTTTTCATAATGTCACGTGCGATGCTGAGGAACTCTTTGCCCACTAAATAATCTTCTCTTTCTTGAAAAGTTTCATTTCTTTACCCTCATTGATTCATCTCCAATGCTTTTCTTCTCCATTGGAAAATCCCATGCAGAGTACTCACACGGATTGCTTTCATCCCATTGGCTCTTGCTTTTTCTTCTTACGGTGGGACCACTCTCATAAATGACATCGAAGAATTGATTTTCAGGCTTTGTGTAGAAAAAGTGAAATGGTGAAAGTGATGATGAACAATCCATTCCATCTAAAGTGATTACATTCGTATTCTTCTCCCTCATCGTTAAACTCGATAACTAACTTTTGCAATCGCATAAGAATAATATTGACATTTCCAGTTATAGAGATAGTGATTTGAAATAGGGGAGAAATGTCATTAAGGTGGGAGAAAATTTCGAAGAGGTGAATAGCCAAATAGAACTATAGCATTATAAGTGTTCGGTAGAATAGAAATGAGCTGACAAAAAACTTCAAAAAAAATTACTTAGCACTCTGCAAAATGCAAACAGTTCCATATTGCAGATCCAGTCCCCAATTTTGTTTATAGGGTTGCAATTATGTTTATGTATCACTAACTGATTTTTTGTTTTCATCAGTAAAAGTACAGTGCGGCGTCATTTATTGAAGAAATAGCACAAAATGTATTTTTTTTTCATTTATAGTTTATTTTCAGCTTCTTCAACATATTAATTTTTTATTTTATTTTTCATTCAAGTCTTACGAAGTCAATAACCGGAATCAATTTACTAATTTTATTTTTAATTTCATTTTGTTTGAATGTGTAAAATATTACTTAGAAATATAATAAAATAATTAAAATACCAAAATTGAACGCTCCCTTCTCTAAAAGAGAAAAGAAAAATTATGTAAGAATGCTAAGATAGGATTTACTCTGTTCAGTGATCAAAGAAAAAGTGCGGTCATTATTTGTTATGGCAGAAGTGATGGTGAGTGTTGGCACTATTTTTGGTGTGGGGTTTGCCCGTAAGAAGCTGTCGGTCATCGGAATTGAAATCCCGTTGTCTGCTTCGGAAGGACATTTAAAAAAATTTAATTTTGAAAAAGATGAAGTCAAACTGACTCCATAATTTTCATAGTTTAGATGAAAGAGCGTTTTACCTCAAATCCTGTATCTATCCCGAATGATGAACACAAGAAAGATACAAAAGTATGCAAAGTGTGTAATTATGCATGAATGAAGTAAATTTATCATCTCTAACAAAAGCAAAAAGAGAGTATCTTTTTTATTGTTCAAAATAAAACTATCTTGTAAGGCAAGCTAAGTACAATGGTGGCCTGCTTTGTTATTGTTTATGGCAGTGTGATAAAAAAGAACTTGCCTACACTGTCAAAAATGAGAGGTCTAAGTATCTTGCCAACTCTTCCTCTCCAATATGAGAAGCCATACGATTGCTTAAATTACTATTAATATCTCAACACTAATGAAGAGCATGACCACTCTCTTAGGTTTAAAATTACACAATTAGATACTTAGGCAATTTTTTTCTGTGAGACAAGACATAAGCCTCACAATCAAAAAATTACATAGAACTAAAATGAAAGTAAAAACCAATATATTAGCATTATAACATATAAATATATTAAAGAAAGATTAATATAATAAGAAGTAGCAAATTACTCATATAACAAATATAAAATTACAAGCTTTTTAGTATCATGTAGTAAATTGTCCGAAGTAGAAGTGCAATACAAACATCAATTGGTAAAAAATAACATAAGATGTCAATGAAAGTAATATAATGTATCAAAAGAATGTACAACATCAAATAAGTTTATTATAATAAATTTCTCTCTTACACCAATTGTCCAACATATTAGTATCTATAGTTTCCAATGAGAATATGTCGAGTATTAAAAAATCCTTAATACTCTCATCTCCTAGGGTGTTTTCCGTTCAAGTTGGTATCATAATAAATGACAATATTTTGAGTAAATAGGCTGAATGCCTT